>NC_048233.1:71674172-71772641 GCF_002007445.2 Ailuropoda melanoleuca | reverse complement strand
GGGATAGACTGGTGATGGGTAGTAAGGAGGGCACGTATTGCATGGTGCACTGGGTGTTATACGCAACTAATGAAGCATCGAACTTTACATCGGAATCCGGGGATGTACTGTATGGTGATTAACATAATATAATAAAAAAAAACAAAAAAAACAAAAAGAAGAAAAATTAAAAAATACATTCCCCAGTTCAGAGGTAACCACTGTTAGCATATATATGCATCTAACAAAAATGGGATCACACTCATTTCCTGCCTTGTACTTATATATTTTTATTCAACAGTTTATCAGGACCATCTTCTTGTGTGTCTAACTTTTCTGCTGTGTCAGGTTTGGCCTTTTCCAGTGGGATCCCTCCACCTCAATTTGGCCACGCCTTTGACCTTCTCCACATCTTATCACAGTTGGTCTCCTTGCCGCTAATGACAACCTTTTGATTTTTCCTTGGTATTGTCATCCCACTCCTTCATGTTTCACTTAATTTGACTCAAGAGAAAGAGGGCTGGGCTTGCTGATGGATCAGGGTCTTTGTGGCTGTGTCAGGATTGAAGTGTCACTTCCCCCTCTGCATTTCCTGACATTATTATTAATATTTTAGTTTTTTGAGACTGTTACCAGTTTATTAAGTCTTCAAACACTGGGGTATAAACATAAGATGGTTCGATATCTTCTAATCATTGCCTCTCCCACTTGGCTCTGTTGAATTGTCTGTTAACACCCTCAACAGTATCTTAGGCAGATTCCATACTTTTCCAGTCACTTAAAGTTTAAAAATAACTAGACAATGAATGATTCCAAGTCGCTAGTCTCAGTCTTGATTTAAATTCCATGCCCTCCTCCTCTCTGTGCAGATTTGAGGTGGAACCCTAGATGCTGAAGGATGGGGTGAAGTCTGCTGTTGCAGTGCCCACCCCCTTGCCTGGCTCAGCTCCCCCGGTTGACAGGCAGGAGAGAGGCACCAGAGGGGAACACGTGCCTATTCATTTAAGCGGCCACTTCTCGCATCCTCTCCTGGGTGGTTCTTGTTGCTCTACTACGTACGCCAGGCTGACTGGCTCATGATACCTCTGAGAGGCAGCATCCAAACACTGGATCTCTTGCCACAAGTCTGAGTTCTTAGAGAGCTCTGAGGGCGCTGTCATCCCCCTTCTCCTCCTCCTGCACAATTCCCTGATGTGGAGGAACCGGCTCTGGCTTGGCCTTTTTTTTTTTTTTAAAGATTTTATTTTTATTTATGTATTTATTTGAGAGAGACAGCCAGCGAGAGAGGGAACACAAGCAGGGGGAGTGGGAGAGGAAGAAGGAGAAGCAGGCTTCCTGCTGAGCAGGGAGCCCAATGCAGGGCTCGATCCCAGGACCCTGGGATCATGACCTGAGCTGAAGGCGGAGGCTTAACTGAGTGAGCCACCCAGGCACCCCTAAAAATTCTTTTTTAAAATTTTAAAAACTTAAGTATAGTTGAAAAACAATGTAACATCAGTTTCAGGTGTACAACTTAGTGATTTGACAAGTTTATACATTATGCCATGTTTACCACAAGTATAACTTAAGTATAGCTACCGTCTGTCCTGTTACATTGCTGTTACAAGATCCAGACAGGCTCTTAGTTCAAACCCTGGCAGTATGGGTAGTGGTTATTAATGTAGACTCTGGATCAAATACTCCAGCTTGAGTTCCGGTTTTCCACTCAACATGCACTTCAGTGCACTCATCGGCTCTTCATGTGGTTGCTCTGAGTGACAAACACATTAATACCCAGAAAGCACTTGAAACAGGGCCCAGCACATAGCAACCACTTAGTTAAAAAGTGTTAGCCCTTAATTTTTATTTAAATAGAGATTTAGAATTGATTCTTTTTTAAAAAGATTTTATTTGATAGAGAGGGAGAGAGTGCGAGAGCGTGTGTGCATGAGTGGGGAGGGGGCAGAGGGAGAGGGAGAAGCAGACTCCATGTCGAGCAGGGAGCCCACTGTGGGTCTTGATCCCAGGACCCTGAGATTATGACCTAAGCCAGAAGCAGACACTTAAGCAACTGAGCCACCCAGGTGCCCCGTTGATTATGATTTCTTAACACCACTCAAATATGCATGTTCCATCCTCACTGACATTACGTTAGTTCTGATGTCTTGTCCCCACAACAGTCTTGTCACTGCCCCGTCTGTTTTATGCCCCTGATTCATTGTTCATACCATAGCCAGAGTGAGTTTTCTAAAATACAGAGCTAATTAGGAGGCTCCCCTGGCTGCAGTCAGAGTTCACTCTGACTAGAATGCCCTTCTACTCAGGCGTTGGGACTGGCTAACTTCTGCCCATCCTTCAGGAGGCAGAGGAAGTGGTCATTCTCTCCAGAAGGCCCCCCAGAGCCTCTCTGTTACCCCAGCTGGGATTAAGTGCTTAAGTGTTCCGTAGCATCCGGTTCTTGCCTCAGGTATGGCACGTTCTGCATTGTATTATGATGTCCTCATCCGTTTTCCCCACTAATTTGCAGACTTCTTGAGGGCAAAAGACTGTTGTTCTCTGTACTTAGTATCTGGTATGGCAGCTGGACCATGATCATTTCTCAGAATTGTTTTTCCCAGATGGCCAGTCTCAGTTATTACGTGTTGACTTTTGATAGTTTCTGTCTCAAAGGGTGGATTTTTGTGGATTTTGTCCCCACTTTCTCACCTCATTGTTCCTCTTCTCTGCTACCAGTCTCTTGTTTCCATCACCTCTATATTTAGAACCTTCCATACTTCCACTTTTTTCTCTTCTCAAAGTATTTTGTCTAAAATCCCTAGGATAGATCGGTAGGGGAAGAAAGGGATAAAGAAAAGGGGGGTAATCAGAAGGGGGAATGAAACATGAGAGACTATGGACTATGAGAAACAAACTGAAGACTTCAGAGGGGAGGGGGTGGGGGAATGGGATAGACTGGTGATGGGTGTTAAGGAGGGCACGTATTGCATGGTGCACTGGGTGTTATACGCAACTAATGAAGCATCGAACTTTACATCGGAATCCGGGGATGTACTGTATGGTGATTAACATAATATAATAAAAAAAATCATTAATAAAAAAAATAAAGACAGAAAATAAAAAAAAAATAAAATCCCTGTAATTATACTTTTAACCCTCAGCTGAAATTAGTGAATTGTCCCGGTTTTTGCTTTTCCTTGGGATTGTGAACAGTTCGTACTACAGATTGGGTGGGGCATGGCCCTTTCAGCATCCTGTCTTCTATGGTGTCTTGGTTTAGAATGATTTTGCTAAATAGTGGTAACATTAATCCAAAGCTTTGAGGAAGGAAAGTCAAATAAATGCATTTTTAGGATACCCCTCTCTGGAAGCCTATTTTTTTTTTGAAGATTTTATTTATTTATTTATTGATTTATTTATTTATTTAATTTATTTGAGAGAGAGAGAGAGAGAGAGAGGGGAGAGAGAGAGAAAAGAGTGCACGAATTGGGGAAGGAGCAGAAGGGGAGGTAGAGGGACAAGCAGACTACACCCTGAGCGCAGAGCCTGAGGTAGGGCTTGATCTTGCGACCCTGAGATTATGACCTGAGCAGAAACCAAGAGTTAGACGCCTAACTGACTGAGCCACGCAGGTAACCCTGGTAGGCTATTACTCAATACTGAAATTGACAATTGTAGGAGAAATTTTATATATAAATCTCATATAGAGGTTGTCCCTTTGGGTAGAACTGAAAGAGGAAACTTATCATTTAGACACCTTTTTAATTTTGAAAGCTGGTAATTGTTCCATGGGACCTTTTATAGAAGAGAAGGTAGAAACTGAGCTGTGTCTATGGTCTGAGTAAAGCTCAAATAGATAATAAATGCTTAATATATATTTTTATGTGTTATATGAGGATTGGTTCTAGAGGACAGCTCCAGTTGTATATTATTCTGTAAAATGGGTTTAATAATAGTATCTACCGGGGCGCCTGGGTAGCGCAGTCGTTGGGCATCTGCCTTTGGCTCGGGGCGTGATCCCGGCATTCCGGGATCAAGTCCCGCATCTGGCTCCTTTGCTGGGAGCCTGCTTCTTCCTCTCCCACTCCCCTGCTGTGTTCCCTCTCTCGCTGGCTGTCTCTCTGTCACATAAATAAAAAAAAAATAGTATCTACCATATAAGGTTGTTGTGAGAGTTAAATAAGTTAATTCTTATAATGCATTTATAAGAATGGCTGTGCCTAGTTAGCATTAAAAAAGATAGCTATTATTACTCTGTGGCAGTTGTTTTATATATAGTATCTTATTTTATCCACACATTAACTCAAGGCATTTCCCTTCAACTTTATGAGGCTCATTGATGTGGTGTAACATCTTTAGGATCATAGAGCTATAACGTGGCAGAGTCAGGGTTTGAACTCAATTTTATTTGACTCCAAAGTCCAAGCTCTTTTCACTGTGCTGCCCATTTAGAAGGATGACCTGGCCAAGGCTGGCATTGACTAGAACTTAAATCTGTAGGTAAAATCGTTCAGGTTTCTCTGTGGTTCCTCCCTTTATTTATTTGACTTTATAATTTTCAAACCAATATATCAGAACCTGTGGTGTTAGGAGTCTGATTCTTACCCATCCAGAGCAGAGTTTTGCCCCCTCAGCACTGCTGATATTCTGGGTTGGATAATTCTCCGTTGTTGGGTCTGTCCTGTGCATCGTAGGGTGCTTAGCATCTGTGGTGTGTACTTCACTGGATGCCCATAGCATCTTCTGTCTCCCAGGTATGACAGAAATGTTTCCAGACATTGCCAAATGTCCCCTGTAGGGTCAAAATTGCCCTGGTTGAGAACCATTAACCTGGAGTATGAATCTCATATTCACTATGTCATCTGTCCCTAGTACATTTCTATTTGAGAGAGGACAAACCCCAAATGAAACAATCCTAAATAGAAAATTTTTCCAACTTTTATCAGTATTTTTTAAAATATTTTATTTATTTATTTGACAGAGAGAGACAGCTAGAGAGGGAACACAAGCAAGGGGAGTGTGAGAGGAAGAAGCAGGCTTCCCACTGAGCGGGGAGCCTGATGTGGGGCTCCATCCCAGGACCCTGGGATCATGAACCAAGCCGAAGGCAGACGCTTAATGGCTGAGCCACCCAGGTGCCCCTACCAGTATTTTTAAGCTTAGCCATCTGCCACTGCGGCTTTCCTTGGCTCTTAGGTTACATTATCTTCTAAGTCACTAAGAAACCTTGCCATACCCACCCGTATCAGTTTGCTAGGGCTGCCATAACAAAGTACTACAGACTGGCCAGCTATAATGAAATGAATTTCATTATAGTTTTGGAGGCTGGAAGTCCAAGATCAGGGTGCCTAGCTGAGTTGGTTTTCTTTGAGTCCTCTCTCCTTGGCTTGCAGATGTCTGCCTTCTTGCTGCCTTTTCACATGACTGTCCCTCTGGACATGCATTTCCCTGGTGTCTCTTTGTATGTCCAAATTTCCTTTTCTTCTAAGGGCAACAGTTAGTTTGAGTTAGGGCTCTTCCTAATGGCATCTTTTAAACATAATTACCTCTTTAAACACCCTGTCTCCAAATCCAGTCACATTCTGCTGTCCTCAGGGTTAGGGCTTCAACATTACAAATTTTGGGGACATAGTTCATCCCATAACACACCCCAGCCAACCCAACCCATTTTTGCACCTTCTATATCCACCCTTCTTTTCTCCAGTCTCAGAGGATGAACCATATGTCCTATTTATGGCCAAGACTCAATCCTTACCTAAACTTCTCATTCTCCAATCTCTTTTGAGACCTTGCTCCAGCAGTTACCTACCACTATTCCTAAACACCATGTTCCTCCAACATCTTCATATTCTGTCTTATCACTGGATCTTTTTTTTTATATACTGATTCTTTTTTGTCTGTTGATATGCTCAAGGATCTTTCATTCTTGACCCATGTTGTCCTGTGACTGTTCCTCTTCTCTCTCCTTGGCACTATATTTCTTTTTTGAGAAATACATTTTTTTTGAGAAAAGAGAGAAAGAGTGTGTGCACACGAATGAGCAGGAGGGGCAGAGGGAGAAAGAGAGAATTATTATGTGCCTGGTTTTCTGTGTACCTATTAGTATTTTTTTTAAATCAAACTGTGAATTAGAGCTATAAAATTCTTATCCATGTGCTCAAACATCAGTTTCATTAATTTTCCTTGTAAGCAGTCTTCCTGGAACCTCTGTTCTCTGCTGCAATATGGTTTCTCCCTAGGCCTAGTACCCAGATGTCATCCTAGACTTTCTCCAGTATTATCCCAGGTATTCTCTTTTTTTCTCTCCTGTTTTCTATCTCCTTTTTCCTGGATCGTGTGTTTTCCTCTTTCTTGGACTACTTCATTTTGCTCTAGCATATATTCTAGAAAGTTCCTGAGAAGGAGTGCATAGGAGATATTTTTCTTATTCATTTTGGACCTGTGATTTGTCCTGATATCAAATTTTAGGTTGTAAATAATTTTTTCAAGAAATTCCTGGAGTTCCAGTCTTGTGGTTGGGATATCGATGCTGTCTGAATTCTAGATTGTTTATGTGTGACAGATAATCTCCATGTTTCTCTCTTCCTCCTTCCCTTCGCCTCTCCCTTCATCTCTCTCCTCTCTTTTCTCTGCACACCTCTAAACCTTCTTTCCTGTCCTCCCAGATGATGACCTTGCTTCCTATTTCCCTGAAAAAAATGGAAGAAATTCAAAGAGAATGTCTTAACTCTCTAACACTTTGAATAGCTAAATTGTGGAGGGAGTCGAGATGCCCATCAACAGACGAATGCATAAAGAAGCTGTGGTCCATATATACAATGGAATATTACTCAGACATCAGAAAGAATGATTACCCAACATTTGCAGCAACATGGACGGGACTGGAGGAGATTCTGCTGAGTGAAATAAGCAGAGAAAGACAATTATGATATGGTTTCACTCATTTATGGAACATAAGAAATAGCAGGAAGATCGGTAGGAGAAGGAAGGGAAGAATGGAGGGGGGCAAACAGAAGGGGGAAGGAACCATGAGAGACTATGGACTCTGGGAAACAAACTGAGGGCTTCAGAGGGGAGGGGGGTGGGGGATTGGGATAGGCCGGTAATGGATATTAAGGAGGGCACGTATTGCATGGTGCACTGGTTATTATATGCAGATAATGAATCATGGAACACTACATCAAAAACTAAGGGTATACTGTATGGTGACTAACATAACATAATAACATTATTATTGAAAAAAAAGGAAAAGGAACTCTCTGCATCTGTTTCTTTCTTCTCCTTCTGGTATTTCCATTATGTGTATGTTACACCTTTTCTAATTGTCCCACAGTTCTAGAATATTCTGTTCCATGTTTTTCATTCTTTTTTTTCTTTGCATTTCAGTTTTAGAAGTTTCTATTAACCTTTTTAAGCTCGCTGATTCTTTCCTTAGCCATGTCTAGTCTATTGATAGGCCTGTTAAAGGCATACTTCATATCTGTTACAGTGTTTTTGATTTCTAGAGTTTCTTGATTCTTTTCTTAGAGTTTCCATCTCTCTGCTTACATTCTCTATCTGTTCTTGCGCGTTTTCCACTTTTTCCCCATTACAGTCCTTAGCATATTAATCATTGTTGTTTTATATTCTGTCTGGTAATTTCAAAATCTCTACAGTGTCTGAATTTGGTTCTGATGCTTGCTCTGTCTCTTCAAATTGTGTTTTTGTCTTTTAGTATGTTTTGTAATTTTTTTTGTTGAAAGCAGCGCATATGTAGTGGGTAAAGGGCACTGAGGTCAATAGGCCTTTAACGTGAGGTTTTTTGTTTATCTGGCTAAGAGTTAGGCTCTGTTTACTGTGTACTATAGCTATAGGTGTCACAGATAAAGTGTCCTTTCATGTTCTTGTTTTTGTCTCTCTTATTGTCTTTGAATTTCCCTAGAAACTTTTTTTTATTAAGATTTTATTTATTTGAGAGAGAGCATGGGCAGGGGGAGGGACAAAGCGAGAGGGACCAGCCTACTCCCCACTGATCAGAGAGCCTGATGTGGGGGTCGATCCTAGGACCCTGAGATCATGACCTGAGCTGAAGGCAGATGATTAACCGACTGAGCCACCCAGGTACCCCTCCATAGAAACTTCTTAAATAATATCTGAGGTGTCCTGTTCTTTCCTTTGTATTTCTCTGTTATTATCCAGGAGCCCTATTGGCATGATGGTAAAGTGTGAGGGTAGGAGAAGCATTCAGTAGTTCTATAATTAGCTTTCAGTGTTTTCATGAGCTTTGTCCCTAAGGCTGTGACCTTTACCAGTGCTTCTCAGTTTTTTTTTTCCTCCCTTAGGTGAGACAGAAAGGATTAAGGGGGCTGGAGTTGGGTATTTTCCTTCCCTTAGGTTGTTTAGGCTCTGGTAAAATAGTTTCCCTTGAGTGAAAGCATTATTAAGAAAGAATGTTCTGAGCATATTACAAAATGTTTATGTTTCCCCTCCTGCTGCCAGAAGCAGAGAACCTAGTAGGGCTTCCATAGATAAATCGCATGAAAGTATAGAGGCCCCATAAATTTGGGCCCCTCTGGATTTTTAAACTCTCAACCTTGTCCCAGTGTCCAGCATTTTGTCACTTACAATGTTAATTTTCCCACCTTGTTACTGTTTCCAGGAGTGATTTCTGCTCTGATGATAAGCTGTGATTCCCTGTATCCACATTTCTGGCTCCCCAGTTTTGGGGACAGTGGTTTGCCCCTTGACTTCAGTTATCTGATGGATCCAAGAAAAGTTGTTGATTTTGTTTTTTTCAGCTTTTTTCTTGTCATAAGGGCAGGAGTGATAACTTCCAAGCTCCTCACATGCATGCTAGACTGGACACTGGAAGTCCCTGCATATGTATTACACATACTCTATCTTCCCTTTTGCTTCTGAAAACTGTCTCTGTTCCTATCTAAGCACAACCCTCCTCCGTGCTTCAGATCTCATCCCCTTTCAGCTACCCTAGGATCTTACTCAAGCAAGTGTCCCCTCTCTTTGCTGCATCCTAACGTTTCCCCCTTTTCCTTCTTCATTGCCATTAGTATTCAGAAATGGTGTCATCGTTCATAGCTTAATAAAGCAACTAACAAAACAAGCCCCGTAACCTCACTTGATCACACATCAAAATGTCCAGTCTGCTGGTATCTCATATTCTGTATTCTTTGTGTGTTTATAAATCAAAAATATTTTTTATGGTCCTTGTTTTTGCCTTTTTGAGGGGAAAGTAGTAAATATATATGTTGAATTTCCTTTGTTTTTTCACAAATCCATTTTTCTTCCTGAAACTCTCAACCCTGACTTCTGTTCTGTCACTCTCCCCTGATTATTTCCTCTACCTCTGACTGTTCCTCCTCTCTGCTTTTTATGGGCTGCTGTTAACTTGCTTTTGCCTTCAGCAATGGTCTTTCCCAGCCCTTCCTCATGGCTTCCACTTCCATTCCTGTGTTACACATTTTGATAAAGTGACCTGCGTATTGATGGTTTTAATAACCCCATAGACAAATAACTCACACATCTGTGTCTCCTGCTCTGACCCTGCCCCCTACTTCCACATCCAGTAGCCAGTTATCATCTGGATATAGCCACTGAATCGTCCTATAAACATATTTTAAAATGCAGTATGTACAAAGTAGAACACAGTTTCTATTCTCCTCCTCACACCAACTCCTTTTTCTGTTTTTGCATTTATAGTCACAGAAGTCACAAATGTGGGAGTCATCTTAATCTCCTCCCTCTTTTTCACTCCCTAGACCCAGATAATCACCAAATCCTGCCAGTTTTTCTTCCCACGTGTTTTTTTGAATCCAACCCTTTCCTTTGCCTCCATGATGACCACTCTCATAACCTCCTTTCTGCTCTGCTGCCACAGCCTCCTAACTGTCACCCTCATCTGTCTTTTCCCTCTTAAATTCTTTCTTTGCTCAGGTACCAGAGTGACCTATCCAAAGCATAAATCTCATCATATAGCTCCCATGCTAAATCCCCTTCCATTGCTCCCCTGTGAGGAATAAAATCTATGTTCCTTGGCATAGTATACAAGGCCTTCTATGACCTGGCCCTAGCTTGTCTCTCTTGGTTCATCTCATTCCCCTTCTGGCCTCACGTGTTCAGTCTTGTAGTACAGAACTGCCAATCCCTGGGGCGCCTGGGTGGCACAGTCGTTAAGCGTCTGCCTTCAGCTCAGGGCGTGATCCCGGTGTTATGGGATCGAGCCCCACATGGCTCCTCCGCTATGAGCCTGCTTCTTCCTCTCCCACTCCCCCTGCTTGTGTTCTCTCTCTCACTGGCTGTCTCTATCTCTGTTAAATAAATAAATAAAATCTTTAAAAAAAAAAAAAGAACTGCCAATCCCCCCTGCCCCTTACATTTCTTGCTTCTGTACCTTTGCTCCTATGATTTCCTCTGCCTTCTTACTTATTTTCACTTGACCAAGA
Source organism: Ailuropoda melanoleuca (assembly GCF_002007445.2). NCBI lineage: Eukaryota > Metazoa > Chordata > Mammalia > Carnivora > Ursidae > Ailuropoda > Ailuropoda melanoleuca. Next base: position 71,762,247 of record NC_048233.1, on the reverse strand, counting down.
AGGATCTTACACATTATTCAAGGTATAACTCATGATGTGTATTCTTCCCTAGGAAGTAACTTCTAATTTCTCTGGTTTTGTGAAGTGTCCCTTCTCTGTGCTCCTATATATCCATACATGCATACCACCATCCAAGCATTTAATGTCTATATCATTGAAAATTATATATGTATATTTGTTTCAGTGATATGTGCGTGTGTGTGTATGTGTATATATGCATATGTATACATATGTACATATATATTGTATATATATAATTTGTTGCAGTGACTCTGGTGGACTGCACGTTTTCCCAGAGAGGAGGAATTTTTCCTTGTTTTTGGTGTCTGGCATGTAGTTGGTATTCAATAATTAGAGATTGAATGGAAATGAATCTGCTTATAAATTACTTCATAGTGACTTGGAATCAGCAGGATCTCAGTACCCAGGAAGAGTGTGGCAGGAAGTGTTGGCATGATGGCTATGATGGGAGCAGATTGTGATACAAGGGTGATCCTTTGGCCTGGGTTTCTCTTGCTATTTTGAATGTTTCATGTGGTGAATGTCAACGAAGGGTGTTTCCTGATCTGGAGGTGTTGGATGTCAGAAAGAAGAGAAAGCTGGAGATAGTTTTCTTTCCAAGTTGATGAGTTGAGCATGCAAAGAAGAGCTGGATGTGACTTGGGTCATCACCATAAATTAAAACATAAGATTTTATACTGTCAAGTGATTTAGAAGAGGATTGGAAAAAGGTGGATCCTATAAGTACCTGGCAAGTGGGACTGGATTGGTGGAGAGGTAGGCAGGGTTGAAATAAATGAAAAGTGACATTTACTTTCACCTTCCTCACATATCAAAGTTCTCCTGGTCTGTTCCCAAATGTCTCTGGGCCACATCCAGTTTGCAGATGGCAGTGGACATCCTAATGTTGCATGTAGGCTCTTGAAGACAAGCACTCATAAATAGCTCCCATGCCCTGGGAGGCGCGCCAAAACACATTTCTGTGATGACTGCTGAGATGCTTGCTAAAAAGCAAACAGCACATTAACAGCCTTCTGAGTTCTTGTGCAAATGGAGTGTGAAATTGTGGCTTGATGCTCCAAAGCTATACCTTTTTGTCTCCCTGATGATGATTAAGAGAAGCCTGACTTGATTTGATTGGGAGGGTGTGCATGGCTGGAGGTGGGGAGAATCAGATGGGCAGGAAAAGAATGACTGGTGAAAGGGAAGGAGAGGAATGCTCACACCCCCTTCAACTAAGTGCTTTATTTGACCTTCAGGAAATTGGAATAGAAGTCACATGACTTAATGTTTGCCTGGAAATTAACTGCCTCTGTTTGTTCCGGACCCTGGGATTGATGAAAAAGCCAAGGGATACTGACCACAGAATTATAATAAAGGGAAATGTCTCAAGCAATTATTAAATATTTAAAGAACCATCCCAATACTAACTTGTCAGTTGGAATGAATGAAATTGAAATGATTTTAAAATATTATTTCCAATGGCATGGATAGAAATTCAGGGATAAAAATTACTCTGTGCCATAAAGAAAATATTTTCAGTTTGTTTTTGTGACACTGGTGTTTTCTGTATCAGCTTTCATTCCAAATGTTAATTAAGGAACAGTGTGCCCAGGAGGTGGATCAAATGAGGGATCCGAAAGGAAAGGGCATGGTCAAGGTTTTTTCTTTTTCCTTTTAAGTATTATTAAACCAAAGTGTTCAGAGGACAAGGGGATATTAATCCCCAGTGCAATTGATATATTCTGTATCAAAACAGAGGGAAGCAAGAGCTTTGTGTATAGTTTTTGTATTGTCCAGACTGGGCAATGTGAGATGAATAGGTGGCAAAATAAAATGATCAGAGATGCCATGGAGGTTTTTTTTTTTCCACTGGATATTGTTAATAGAGAATACAGTAAATATTGTGGATTACCTACCTAATCCTTATTCCTCCTTTCTTTTGATCAACACCCTGTTTTGGTAAAGGATCCACCCCTGGCAGAGCCTTTGAGTTGCTATCCAATATCAATCTTTACCTACTCACAGAAATTTGATTGTGAGAAATAAAAATACTCAGCTAAACAAGTGTATTTTTCAGCCTCCCTTTTTAGAAAATTGAAATGTATTTGACATGTAACATTGTGTAAATTTGAGGTATACAACATGTTGATTTGATGTATTTATATGTTGTAATATGATTGCTACTGTAGCAGTAGTTAACATCTCTATCAGGTCACATAATTATCATTTCTTTTTTTGTGGTGGGAATAATTAAGATCTAGTCTCTTAGCCTGTTTAATGATTATAATACAGTATTGTTGTCTGTATTTACTATTATGTGCATTATATCTCCAGGGTTTATTTTTCAGTAGTTGCAAGTTTGTACCCTTAAACAACATCTCTCTTGTTCCACCTGTCACTTCCCTCCCCAGCCTCTGCTAAACATCATTTTACTCTCTGTTGTTACTAGTTGACTTTTTATTTTTTAAAGATTTATTTACTTATTTTAGGGGGTGGGGAAGGGGCAGAGGGAGAGAAAGCCCCAAGCAGACTCCACACTGAGCATGGAGCCCAATGTGGGTCTTAAACCCAGGACCCTGAGATCACGACCCGAACCAAAACCATGAGTCAGGCACTTAACCCATAGCACCATCCAGGTGCCCCACCAGTTAACTTTTTAAAATTTCACTTATAAGTAATATTATAGTGTTTGACTTTTCTCACTTAGCATAATGTCCTCAAGGTTCATCCACATTGTCACAAACGGCAGGATTTCCTTCTTTTTTATGGCTGAATAACAGTTTTTTCTCTCTCTCTCTCGATCTCTTGCTCTCTCTCTCTGTCACATCTTCTTTATCCATTCATCTACTGACAGACACTTAGGTTGTTTCCATATTTTAGCTGTTGTGAATAAATGCTACAGTAAATGTGGGAGTGCATGTATCTCTTTGATACCTTGTTTTTATTTTCTTTGAGTATATACCTAGAGGTGGAATTGCTGGGTCATATGGTAGCTCTGTTTTTAATTTTTTGAGGCACCTCCATACTGTTTTCATAGAAGCTGAATCAGTTTACATTCCCACCAGCAGTGTACAAGGGTTGCCCTTTATCTCCATCTTCACCAGTACTTCTCTTGACTTGTTGATGATAGCCATTCTAACAGGTACGAAGTGAGGTCTTATTATGGTTTTGATTTGATTTGAGGATTAGTGATGTTGAGCATCTTTTCATGTACCTATTGGCCATTTGGATGTCTTTTTGGAAAAGTGTCTGTTTAGTAACTCTGCCCATTTTTAAGTTGGATTGCTTTGTTTTTTGTTGTTGTGTGAGTTCTTTGTGTATTTTGGGTATTAACTCCTTATCTGATACATGGTTTGCAAATACTTCTCCCATTCTGGAGTTTGCCTTTCATTTAGTTGATTGTTTCTTTTGCCATGTAGAAGCTTTTAAGTTTAATGTAGTCTCATTTGTTGATTTTTTTTTAAAGATTTTTTATTTATTTATGAGATAGAGACAGCCAGCGAGAGAGGAAACACAAGCAGGGGGAGTGGGAGAGGAAGAAGCAGGCTCACAGCGGAGGAGCCTGACGTGGGGGCTCGATCCCATAACGCCGGGATCACGCCCTGAGCCGAAGGCGGACGCCTAACCGCTGTGCCACCCAGGCGCCCCTCATTTGTTGATTTTGCTTTTGTTGTTTGTGGTTTTGGTGTCCTATGCAAAAAATTATTGCCAATGTTGAGGTGCTTCTTTCCTATATTTTCTTGTAGAAGTTTTATAGTATCGGGTCTTATGTTTAATTCTTTGATCCATTTGAGTTCATTTTTGTGAGTGGTATAAGATAGGGATCCAGTTTCATTCTTCTGCATGTATTTATCCAGCTTTCCTAACAATATTTGTTGATGAGACTGTCTCTCCATTGAGTATTCTTGGCTCCCTTATGGAATATTAGTTGACCATATATGTATAGGTTTAATTTTGGGCTCTCTTTTTGGTGCTATTGGTCTATATATCTATTTTATGCCAGTATCCTACCATTTTAATTACTATAATTTTGTGGTATAGTTTGAAACCAGGAAGTGTGATGCCTCTGGCTTTGTTTTTTTCCCTCTCAGGATTGTTTTGACTATTCAGGGTCTTTCGTGATTCTATACAAATTTTAGGATTTTTTTTTCTATGTTTGTCATTTTTAGTGAATGCCTTTGGAATTCTGATAGTGATTACATTGAGTCTCTAGATGGCTTTGAGTAGTACAGACATTTTAACAATATTTATTCTTTCAATACATGAATATGGGGTGTCTATTTTTTTGTGTCTTCTTTGATTTCTTTCAATAAAGTCTTGTAGTTTTCATTGTACAGATTTTTCACGTCCTAGGTTGAAATTATTTCTAGGTATTTCACCATTTTTTATACTATGGTGAATAGAATAGTTTTCTTTATTCTTTTTTCAGATGTTTCATTATTATATAGCTATGTAGCTGGTTTTTATATGTTGATTTCATATCCTGCAACTTAATTGAAATCATTGACTAATTCCAACAATTTTTTGATTGAATCTTTGGGATTTTCTGCATACAAAATCACATCATCTTCAAATTATAACAATTTTACTTCTTTCTGATTTGAATGCCTTTTATTTATTTATTTATTTATTTATTTATTTATTTATTTTTTAATTTTTGTCTTGCCTAATTGCTCTAGCTAGTATTTCCAGTGCTGTATTAAATTTCCAGTACTCTTATTAAATAAGAGTGATAAGAGCGGGCATCCTTATTTTATTCCTGATCTTAGAGAAAAAGCTTTCATTTTTCACCATTGTGTATGTTAGCTGTGATGGAGTGATGATCATGTGATATAATTCTGGCCAACAAGATGAAAGGGGATCTTGATACATGGGGTTCTAAAAAAGCTCTTAAAAAGGGTGCAGGGTCATTTGACCTCCCCCCCCACCCCTACTTTTTCATCCTTCCACCATAAAACATAGACATGATGTTTGGAGCTACTGTAACCATTTTGTGACAGATGATTAGGTATAGACTGAGAGAAATGGGAAAATGTCTGTTGGGCATTGTATCAGTCCTGGATTTCTTCTGGACTTCCTATAAAATGAGCGAATAATGGGCTCCACTTTAGGTGACTGTAATTTGAGTATTATGTTACACAAAGCCAAGCCCAGTCCCTATTTAGCAGAGCACATCTCCAGCTCTATGTAGCTCATTTGTAAACTGATTAGTCTAAGCCACAAGAAGTCTCACTTTCTTGAGTGACTGGTTTAGGCATGAGCTTATGATGGTAGCTGATGGAATGTGACCAATGAAGTGTAAGGAGGAATATGCTGTCGTCCAGAGAGAAAAGCTGCCCCACTCCTAAATAAAGCCTATCAGAAGGGATGGTATCTTTTGTTGGACACTGTCTAGGTCAGAATGTGATGCTTGGAACCACACTGCAGTCATCTTGTAGTGGGGGAGCTGGTTTGGGGATAAAGCTGATGCAATGAGGATGGTACAGTGGATGTTTAGAAAGAACCAGATCTTTGATAATGTTATTGAACTGTGAAATCATCCAGTCCTGGAATTGCCCATCTTTGGATTTGTTGTTGTTATCTAAACCAGAAGTTGGCAAACTTTTTCCGTAAAGGTCCACATTGTAAACACTTTAGGCTTTGTAGGCCAACTCAGTCACTGTAGTGTGAAAGCAGCTATGTACAGTATATGCACAAACAAGCATGTCTGTGTTCCAGTAAAACTTTATTTACAAAAGCAAGCAGCTGACGGCATGTGTCACTCGTGGTGGTTTGCTGAACCATTAGACAGTGAGTTGAGGTTTAGACAATGAGTTGAGGTTTTCTGCTTCTTAACTGATCTACATCTTACCTGATACAGAGTCGGAGGTTGAAATGCATAAAATGTAAGGCCTCTTCCAACTCAGAGATTGGATTATTTGGAGAATGACACAAGAAAAGTCCAGAGAGGAGACAAAAAGTTAAAAGTAGAAATGATTAAAGATACTTGTAGAAGAGCTAGTGGTAAAGCAGTTTGAATCGTGTCAGTTGAATAGGGAAGAAGGAAATATCTAGTCCTCAGCAGAAAGCCTCTAAAACAAGAGAGTCTCAGAGAATGTAGACACATTTAATTTTTAAAATTTCCATCATTTTTTAGCACATAAATAAAAAATTAGAAATATACTTAAGAAAAAATGTGCTTATTACCCTACCCTCCAGATATAAATCTTGTTACAAAGATGTAAATAAAGACTTTTTCTTTTTTCTTTCTTCTTTTTTTTCTTGAAGATTTATTTATTAGAGAGAGAGAGAGAAAGCGAGCGTGTGTGTGTGTGAGTGTGAGCAGGGGGAGGGGCAGAAGGAGAGGGAGACAAGCTGACTCCCCACGGAGCAGGGAGCCCCACATGACCTGAGCTGAAATCAAGAGTTGGGCACTCAACCAACTGAGTCACCCAGGTGCTCCAAAGGCTTTTTCTTTTTAAAAAAGGGAAAATTGTATTATACATTTGATATGTAGTTTGCCTTTTCCATCTTAACCGTGGATTTTTGAAACAACTTACAAATTTATACAACCATCATTTTGAAGGTTGCTCAGTAGCCCATTGTTATAAAAGTAGCAGTTTATTGAACTGGTTCCTTATTATTCTTTCATTTTGATTGTCCCCCCTTTACCCCTATTCCTTTTGCTCTTATATAATAATCTTGAAATATTCTGTTTGCTGTTAGGAAGTTCTGTGCCATTTCCTCTCTAAAGCCTTCTTGTTTCAGATGAGGCCTTTTCTTCTTCTCTGATAATGCCAGGCAGCTGTTAAAGGGCAATTTAAAAATGTTTTAGTTTAGCAATCAGAGACATCATCTTCTATTCCACTCTGAGTGAAATCCTAATGAGGTCATTTGTCCAGATGTGAAATTCCCGAGTTTTGGGGGATTTCAGCAATGGTTTCTACTATTATGTTGAGTCTTTTGGCTGTTCTTCTCCATATTATATACAGTCCTTAAATTGTAGGGTAGGGCTGACTATTGATCAGAAGTAGTAATATAATGGGCCTCAGGTCTGCCTCCCTACTCTCCCCCGGTACCCCTGCTCCAGTGTCTGAAGATGTCTGAATCATTCTCAGAAGCAGCTCAGCTTATAGTTTAGTGTGGTATTTTCTTTTTTTTTTTTTTAAGATTTTATTTATTTATTTGACAGAGAGAGACAGCCAGCGAGAGAGGGAACACAAAGGGGGAGTGGGAGAGGAAGAAGCAGGCTCCCAGCAGAGGAGCCTGACGTGGGGCTCGATCCCAGGACTCCGGGATCATGCCCTGAGCCGAAGGCAGACGCTTAATGACTGAGCCACCCAGGTGCCCCTAGTGTGGTATTTTCTAATCAACTTGTGTCTGTCAGGTAGTGAGTACTCCTGTTCATTGGACCAGATGGAACAGAAAAACTGTGTCCTTTATAACCGGAGAATACATATTCTAGTTTTCCTACGTTATTAGGAGGGAGTACTGGTAATAATAATACAAATGGCATTCATATTTAATTTTAGAATGAAACCTGGGACTCAGAGAAAGAAAGAAACTTGCCCAAAGATGCACAGCTAGAGGTGGGACTGAGGGAGGAACCAAAGGTTCCTGGGGATTTTCCATGACACCCCAGTGGTCAGAGTGTACCAGAAGGGAAGTCTCTCTCAAAAAGTGCTCATCCAGTCTCCTAGAGTTGCGTGTAGGGGGTGGGGAGCGGGGAGAATAAGCACAGAGCAGCAGATGTAGTGTACAAAGAAGAAAGGTTCTAGAAAAAAAATGAGCAAATCTCATTAACATATTTATTAGGTAAACATTTGTGGACCTGTAAAATATCTGCTGTATATAAAGTGAAAAGTTTAGATTATAAAGTAACATGTGAAACATGACTCCGTTTTTGTAAACAAACATATTAACCTCATATTGGTGGGTCTGTCTGTCATCTGTCTACATACCTAAACAGTTGTATTTACAGGTTTCTTTTAAAAATTTGTTTAAATTCTTGTTAGGTAACATATGGTGCAGTATTGGTTTTAGGAGCAGAATTCAGGGATTCGTCAGCTACGTACAACACGCAATGCTCATCACATCAAGTACCCTCCTTAATACCCGTCAGTCACCTAGCCCATCCCCTGGCCACCTCCCCTTCGTCAACCGTCAGTTTGTTCTCTGTTGTTAAGAGTCTCTTATGGTTTGTTTCTCTCTCTCTTTTCTTTTTTCCCCCCTTCCCCTATGTTCATCTGTTTTAATTCCACATATGAGTGAAATCATATGGTATTTGTCTTTCTCTGACTGACTTATTTTGCTTAGCATAATACTCTCTTGCTCCAGCCACATCATTGCAAATGGCGAGATTTCATTTTTTGATGGCTAAATAATATTCCATTATATATATGAAATGAATATATATATATATATATATCTCACCTCTTCTTTTTCCATTCATCAGTCTCCAGGTTTCAACAGTGTTATTTGGGGGTATTAGAAACTGAAGTGTTATTATTTTTTTCTTATTGATCAACAGTATTTTCTAATTCTTTTATAACAAATATGTGTAGCCTTTCTAATAAAAAATGTTATAATTAGAGAAAAAAGGCAGTTATAGATGAATTATAGGTTGTGTCAGTTGAATAGGGAATATTTGTGTGTCACTAAGACTTATAAGGAGCATTTCAGCTCTTCTTTGCATGAAGAATATTCTTTTCACTGAGAGCATCATTCACATGGGACCTTTTGTATACCATGCTTTCTTCATAGTCTTTCTCGTAGCTCTTGAGGACAAGAGTCTGTGTCTCGACTACCTGGTGGTCAGTGGCCTCTTAATTGTTAATTTTTTTTTAAAGAAATAAAAGGTATTCATCTTTTTATTTTTATTTTTTATAATAATATTTTTTTATTATATTATGTTAGTCACCATACAGTACATCCCTGGTTTTTGATGTAAATTTTTTTGTTTTTGATTTAAATGAATGAATGAATAAGAAACTTTTAATATTTTATTTGACTGTCATGGAGGCTGAAATTAGTCCATGAGAGGATCTCAATGAAGGGCAACCCATGGGACAGTGTGTGGATTCTAAATCTTGGATCTGGGATAGGGGAAGGCAGGAGGGGAAATTTGCAGTGTAGCCCCTCCCCCATATCATATATGAAGAGAAGGTAATCTCCAGTGTGGCTGAGGATCATTGAAATGTGGTTTTGCTTCAGATGCTTTGAGATTTATGCTTAGAATACCGAGTGGAAATGTGGTTGTGAGCCTGGTGCTTTCCTGGAGGGTTAGTGATTCTGCTGTTGGGAGGGTGAGAGGAAGGACCTTCCAGAGCAAAGGCAAAATGGAGATACTGGGGACATGGCAATGGTTCAAGGGAACTTGAAAAAATCCTGTGTCCCCAGTCATGTGTGAAGAAAAGGTTTCTGATAGGATTCAAGGAAGTCACTGGCTCAAGGCTGAGTTAGATACAAAGGGGAGGGTGGAGATATCAGAGAGAACAGGCTTCCCGTGCCACCGGAAGTATAGCATGGATTAGTAACTAAGAAGGATTGCAGTTTCCACTGTGTAGAGAGAAAACTACCATGAGCCGCTGGAGGAAAGGGTGAGCTCTTACCTTCCTGCAATCTTTTCTCCAAATAGTAAGGATTAGTGTTGTCACCAATTTAAGAGCATTTGCTAAACCTTCGTAAATTAAAAACAAAACAAAACAATCAAAGAAAAAAAAAACAAACCAAAAAACACTTCAGACCCCTTCCTTTGGCCTGCCTACAAAGCTTTGCATAATGTGTCACCACCCCATTGCCTGCCTTTTTTTTCTCTTCTTTTTCTTTTTTTTTTTTTGTTCCTTACAAACCAGCTACAAGGCACTTCCTTCTGTTTTAGGAACAGGCCAAGCTTGTGCCCACATTGAGGCATTGTACTAGCTGGAAAACCAGCCAAAAAACCGCTGCCCTGGATCTCAGCTTGTTGGCCTCTGCCTTGTTTTCTTAAGTCACAGCTGAATGTCACCTCCTCAGACGTGAGAAAAGAGACATGGTCTGTCTTATTTAATGTCTAGAATAGTCTTCAGCACATAGTAGATGCTCTGGGATATTTGTTGAATGAATGAGGAAATCTAGCTTAAGATCTTCATATCCTTATTCTGGGAACACTCCCGTGTCCCCTTAGGCTGAAATAGGTATCTTGATTTTACTTCTGGTGCTGCCCCAGTCTTTGAATGCAATGTTTGGCTAAATTATAAACAGCAACAGACCCAAAGTCTGGGACTTGCCAGGAGCTATTTAGTGAGTGGGTGAGTGAATACTGTCTGCAGATGTGGTAGTTTTTTGGGCAGAGCCTCTGTGGTAGAAAAGCAGACCTTGGCGGGAAGGAAGGGAAACAAACAGGGAGAGACATTCAAAGTGACATACAAAGTTCATTTGAGGTTTGTCTTGAGTCATACCTAAATAAATAAATAAATAAATAAATAAATAAATGAATGACAGAGACAAAAATAAGACTGGAAGGGCTATGAGAAAGTAATTGAGGTTACTTCTAGGATCGGAAATCTGGAATGTTGATATTAAAAGACTGTCAGCTTAGACTTTGCCCAATCTCCAACTTGTATTAAATATGAAGACTGTCATTCCTCTTCAGCTACCTGGAGATCTGATTAACTATCAAATTTTTGACCAAGAGAGGGAAAAAGAATATGGAACCTCAGGAGATCTCAAATGGAATATATTTGGAATAGGAGAAGGGAGAAAAATGAGAAAATATTCGCCTTTAGTGAAATAGTCCTCTCTCCTACCTTTGCATTCCAGTCTATTTCTGGAGGTTTAAGATTTAGCTGCTACTGAGCATGTTAATGGCCCAGGGAAGCTGGGGTTCACTTTTTTATGACAGTAACTTTTGAATTTCACTAGATAGTTTCCACAGAGTGAAATTCCTATTATTCCATTTCTGTGAAGAGTTAAGGGATTTGGGGGCTTACTGACATGCTAGAGAGGAAGGTGTCCCACATGCTGTACTCTCTTTCAAATAACTGGATATTCTTCTCTCAGACATAAGACCAGATGATTTCAATTCCACAGGTGTTTGTTAAGATATGGGGTGATAAAGCACACTATTTATTAAAAATGTTCTATGAAACAGCGGTCCCCTGAAATGCTCCATGAACAAAGGATTCTGTAAAATAGCTTGGGGAAAGCCGCTTAATATCTTCTTGGAGATGTACACTTCACATCAGCATGGAAAAGGCTCTGAGAAGATCTGTAGTAAAGAAAACTTAAGTTTCTTGAACTGTTTTGACTATGCAGCCTTTGTGCATGTGTAGTGTATATGAATGCTACTAACACTTATGGGAAATATAAGGTAGAAGAAATAAAAACATTGGAGTCAGACAGACCCAGGTTCAGACTTAACGCTTGCTGCCCGCTGTGCTGTGGCTTAGAACAACTGATTTAACTGAGTTCTGTTTTTTTTTTTTTAAAGATTTTATTTATTTATTCGACAGAGATAGAGACAGCCAGCGAGAGAGGGAACACAAGCAGAGGGAGTGGGAGAGGAAGAAGCAGGCTCATAGCGGAGGAGCCTGATATGGGGCTCGATCCCATAACGCCGGGATCACGCCCTGAGCCGAAGGCAGACGCTTAACCGCCGTGCCACCCAGGCGCCCCTGAGTTCTGTTTTCTTTTTGTAAATTGGCTGTACCACTTTGCCCAAATAAGGTTATTGTGAATATTAAGTGAGATAATGCATATCCTACCACCATCTAACCCAGAGCATGGAATGTAAGTGTTTAATAAGATCGGTGACCAGATAGGCAAACAGTTATTATACAACAGCACCATGGTAGGTATGTGTGGGATACCAAACAGAATAAACTAATGCACCTTATGTCAAAGAGGCTCAGTATTTATCAGATGTTTACAAAAAACTTCTAGCTCTCTGAGTCAGCACTGTGCTGGATGCCTGGGGTGCAACACTATGAGCCAGAGATGACTCTCATTCCCATGGAGATTACTGGCTTGCTTTAGGTGGCATTTGTGTTCTTACAGCCTGATTTACACTAGAACTTGTCCCCCGACCTCATGCCTAGCTGCCTTCAGTTTGACATTAAAAAATAACATTTTTTGGCTGACATTAACAACAGAGGAAACAACAGGTGTTGGTGAGGATGCGGAAAAAGGGGAATCCTCTTGCCCTATTGGTGAGAATGCAAACTGGTGTAGCCATTCTGGAGATCAGTTTGGAGGTTCCTCAAAAAGTTAAAAATAGAACTACCCTATGATCCAGCAATTGCACTTCTAGGTATTTACCCAAAGGATACAAAAATACAGATGCAAAGGGGAACACACACACTTATGTTTATAGCAGCATTATCAACAATAGCCAAAGTATAGAGAGAACCCAGATGTTCATCATCTGATGAATGGATAAAGAAGATGTGTGTATGTGTGTTTGTGTGTGAAGAAGGCTGTCTGTATCCATTCATGCTTCAGCAAAGAGCTTACTGAGCTATATGGAAAGCCTCATGTTCCTTACAATGGCCAGTTGTCAAAAAGAATGAAAGCTTGCCATTTGTAGCAACGTGGATGGAGCTAGAGTGTATTATGCTAAGCGAAAGAAGTCAGTCAGAGAAAGACAAATACCATATGATTTCATTCATGTGTGGAATTAAAACAGATGAATTTAGGGGAGGGGGGAAGAGAAAAAAATGAGAGAGGGAAACAGGCAATAAATGACTTTTAAAGACAAAACAGACTGAGGGTTGATGGAGGGAGGTGAGTGGTGGGGGGTGGGCTGGATGCGTGATGGGTATGAAGGATGGCAGTTGTGATGAGCACTGGGTGCTGTATGTAAGGGATGAATCACCGAATTCCACTCCAGAAACCAATATTGCACTGTGTGTTAACTAACAAAATTTAAATTAAAAAAATAACATTTTCTCCCGTATAATCTCTGTAGGTATAGGTTTAGGGGGATATTTTGCTGCTAAGTGGCTCTCTACTTAGGGTACTTGCTCCTTGTAAATTGAATCTATAAAAACTGAGGCAAGTTTCATGGTGACAGTCATGTGCTTAGAAAATCGGTGGGGAGAGGAACTGACTGACATTGGGGAGAGTACTTAGAGAGTGCCATGTAAACTATAGACTATACATTAAACTTTGGTTTCCCCTCCTGTCAGGAATAAAGAGAATCACCCTTCCTAAATTTTGGGGAGAGCATTTATAACAGTAGTTTTCAAGGATAATTTTAGGAATGCTGTTATTGCTAGAAAAACGATTTCAGGATATAAGGGTTACAAAGATTATGAAAATAATAAACTGTCCTTCTTTGCACATTTTCCCTAGATTTGAGTGCTAGCATTTGCTTTTATGTGAAGAATAATGGCAAATGCTCAGAATCCCCGACAAAATATTTGAGATTTTCAAGGTTTTCAAATGGTTTGAAAGAGGGAATATGATTTTTTATTCCTTATGAAACCTTCTTAGTTTCTTTATGTGTATGTTTAAAAAACAGGGATGTTTTGTGAATCATTTAATAGAGAGAGTGCTTCCCTGAGCCTCAGGCATGCAGCAGTCAGTAACTTCTACCTGCAGCACAGTCTTTGAAGGGAGAAAGATTTCACTCAGAAGACTGAAGGGGCCTTGCAGGTAAAAGGAAGGAAATGCCAGCTCTGTGACTACTGAGGGACAATTTCCTGTCCCAGGAAGTGACCTTGAAATGCTGTTCAGAGTGCCTGTGAGGGATGTGTGGCTCATTTTGGTTAGAGAACATGTGGGCTTGGAAATGAACTGCCCTCTTGGGTTGAGCCTGCCGCCTCGAATGGGGCACTAATGCATGTTAATGGTATTGCCCACACTAGGGTTACTTGATAAGGAACAGCTGTTGCTTGGCTGTTTTCAGTCTTTTTGTCTTACAAAATTATATATTTTTTTCAGGCTTGGGGAAAGGATGTGGTTGAAAAAAACCAAGTGAAGTGGGACTGAGGTTAGGAATCAGATCATCTGTATTTAAATGTGGCCACTTGTTGGGGCTTCACTCCAAGCCAGGGACAGTGCTAAATGCTTTCTATTAATTTTCTCATTTAATGTGCACAGCAACTCTATAACAGATATACGATTCCCTCCAATTTACTGAGGTTTAGAGAGGTAAAGTGACTGCTTAAAGTCACAGAGCTATTAAGAAATGGAACTGGAGTTTGAATCCAGGTCTTTTTGTATTGAAACACTGTTTTCCTCTTAATATGTATCATATACCTATATGACATTTACAACTACCACTAATCACCACTACCACCAAAACCAACAACTCACACTTATTGAGCTCTTACTCTGTGCCAGACACTGGGGTGGATTTTATTATTGAATCCTCAGAAGTGCTTTGAGGTATTATTCTGGTATGGTCTCTTTTTAGAAATGCAAACGGACTGAGGTACAGAGGGTAAGTAACAGAATTCATGTCAGACATCTGCGTGTAGTGGAAGCAAGCTTTGAGCCCTGGCAATTTGACTCTTAGCTCTATCCTCAGTCACTATAGTACCTTCTGTAAGAAGTGTCAGTGTGCCCATGAACCCTGTAGACGTGATCTGAAGAGGGGAAGTTGGGGACATATGTTAATTTCCTAGGGCTACTATAACAAAGTTCCATGGAGTGGGTGCTTAAATAACAGAAATTTATTGTCTCAGTTCTGGAGACTGCCAGTCCAAAATCAAGTTTTTGGCAGAGTTGATTCCTTCTAAGGGCTATGAGGGGAGGGTCTGTTCCAGACTTCTTTCCTTGGCTTGTAGACGACTGTCTTCATGTTCACATGATGTTCTTCCTGTATGCATGTCTGTCTCCAAATTCCACCTCTTTATAAGGTTATCAGTTGTATTGGAGTAGGGACCACCCTAATGACCTGATTTTAACTGGATTACCTCTGTAAAGGCCCATAATAGGGAGGGTCCAGAGTTGTAAGAAAGTTCTAATATTTCTTAAAGTTCAAGGGATTAGAGAAGGGGAAGAGAACTGGAGGAATCTAGGAAGCCCTACTGATGGGCAGAGATAAGGCTCAGGGAAAGGCAGTCAGGATTTCTATCTAAGAGCTATCCTATCTGGCTGGAATATCTCTCCTCCTCAGGAACCCAAGGGGACATGGCAGAAATGGATGACTATCCCCAATATATAATGTATGTGCCATGCCCTGGATGTCTCCCACAGGGTGACAGGTTAAGGTGAGATACAATGTGGGAATCCTGTGAGAATACTTCCAACACAGGACATGCGTTTTCTCTGAAAAGTCAGTAATCCTAAGTCTGAAGTTTAGTAATATATAGTTATGAAGGATGTATGAGAAATACATGGTCTATAATTATATTGAGAGAGCAATAAATAAGGTAGGAAACAGGGCTTCACCAAAAATTGGATTGGGTTTAAAATTATTTCAGGGTCATCTAACTTTGAATTACTGCAAATATCACTCACATATTCATTCATCTGCAAAACTTTCTAAGAGCATATATTCTGAGTCCTGTGGTAACAGGTGGGAGAATAGTGAGATCATTGTCACTATTTCTGTCCTGAAGGCAAGTGTGTTAAATAGTAGCAACCTCCAAGGAGAAAACTCACTATTTTGAGACTAGAGTATCCACTAATTTATATGACAGCAACCCCTCCATATGCAGAAAAATCTTTGGGGGGCATGAATAAATAACAGCATTTCTGGGACCTAATATGTGTTAATTACTCTGTACCTATGGAGGCAATACTTGAAAAATTTAAGACCTAGACCAATACCCATTTTGAACAGAGAGAATGTTGGTTCTGTTCTTCCCTGGGAGTCCTCTCTGGGAGGTAAGGACTGTGTCTAACCTCATCTCTTCTTTGGGTCTTTCTCTGCTCCCTGTCCACTTTCCCTACTATGTCTCTGGATCAATGTGGACATCTTAGAGTTTGACACAAATATTCTACAGTCTTCTTCCCATATGCAGCTCTGAAGGCTCCCAAAAAATCCTTAAAGGGTTAAGTGTAAATTGGTTTAATTGTCACTAGAGGGCTCAGAGTAGATGCTGATTGCCAGGAGCTGTTCTCTGGCTGTGATGTCAAGAGACAAGGCAGAAGGACCTAGAGACTGTTTTGTGACATAGAAAGGGCTAAAACATCATAGGGAACATATGGGAGAGGGCACTTGAAAAGCTGGGGTCACGGAGGGACTGCCTGGGGACATTCCACTGGAGGTGGAACAATGGAATGTCCCAATATTGGAGTATGTTGGGCTCTTCATAGAACTCACTGGGGATTAGGGCTAGAAATCTATAACTCCCAGTACGTACAGTTTCTCCTATAACCATGTGGATTCAACCTTCCCAAAGTGGATCTAGTTCTGTGTGGTATACTTCTTGCCTCTCTATCCTTAGCCACATTTTCCCCACCACCACTTTGCTTTCATTTATGTTTAAATTACTACCAGCTAGTGGAGCCAAAGATCCACATACAAATCCTTGAAGGAAAGTGACATTTTTTTCTTCCAGAGCTCCAACACGTAATGAGAATTTACAAAGGGTCAAAGAGGATTTTTGCATGTGAACACACAGATTTTGGTTAACTCTATATCTGTTTAATACAAAGAATATGCTATACCTGAAACATTGTGGTCTGTTTTTATTTAATAAATTTATCTATTTCAGTCTTTTAAAAATAAACTTCAATGGCAAGGCAGGGTTTCTTTTCTTTTGAAGGCAGCTGAAAGTTACAGAGGTAGAATTTAATCTCCCTCCTTAGGGGATTGTTTGACTGACAACTGTGCAGCAGCAGTGTGTGGTGTGGGCTTCCAGGAAAGAGTAACACTTTTGTCTTCTCTTTGTTCACAGGCTATTCTCTTAGGAGAAGTGACTGACACTTTGTTTGCCAGGGAGCAGCAATTGTCCACAGACATTGGTTTGTAGGGAAGAGTTCTCACCTGTAATTTCTCACTGTTCTCGAAACCCCATTTCAGCAGGAAGGCTGAGGGTCTCTCCATTTCGCTTGTTCCGTGATTGAGCCTGGGTGGCCTGGATGGCATTACACTCAGTGGGGAAGCTGGACTCTTCTTCTGGTGTTTTTTCCGGTGTGGCCTCATTTGGGGTCAGGGAGGATGATGTGTGGAACCCGGGAGCTGTCATGCTGGGGCACAGCTTGAACCCAGACACTTCTGAGCCTCCCACTTGAACTGACTGACTGCCTGCTCAAATACTGGTTAAAGTGGTCTGGCTTTTTTTGTTCTTCTTCTGCGTTTGTGAGGCCTAACTGTCCCCCATCCTGCTATCACTATATGCAATGGTGGTCTTAATGAGCTCGGATCTTAGTTTCTTGGGATCAGTTCTTGACACTCTTAGTCTGGGGTTGGTGCCCCAAGAATGTCCTATTATTTCCTCTGGCAGTATATTTATTATACTTAATGCATGTTTAGAAGTTAAAATTAAATATTTCAAAAATTGAAATCATCCGCTTATTGATTTACTAAACAAGTCCTTATTTCTGACTACCACGTGCCAGGCACAGTGCAAAGGGTCGAAAATTCAGTGGTGAACAAAATATTCAAAGAAAAAGGAAGTATATGGGGTTAAAATGGGAATTCTCTTTTAAATTCTCCATCTCTACCTCAAGTCCCCTCTGAAGAAACCTACTTTTAATAATTTAGAGCACAGGTTAGCGAACTGCAACCTGAGGACCAAATCTGGCCTGCCACCTGCTTTTGTAAATAAAGTTTTATTGGAACATAAACATGCTCATTTAAGTATGGAAGCTCTGCGGTTGCCTTCACTCTGTAACTACAGTTGAGTAGTTGCTGTAGCAAGTGTATGGCCTACAAAGCTGAAAATATAAGCTAGCCTTTACAACCTCTGATTTTTAGGTTATCTTACCAGAACTTTTCTTGATGTATTTTATATGGACATATATGTTTATATTTTGGTTTGTGTTTTTTCTCTGAAACAAGATTATATTACATGTATTATTCTTTAGTCTGTGTTTTCCCCCTAATTGCTTGCATAATTGTCCTCAAACAGAACAGAGCACTGTTCACTATTTCTAGTTCAGCCCTTGGCATGGTCTCAGGTGCAAAAGTAGTACTCCATAGATATTTGTTGAATGACTGAATGAAAAGAATATTATTTTAAATAAAGTTCCAAAGTTGTAAATTGTTTACTTAAAAGATAATTCAGAGCATACTCAAGGTTATCCATATTATAAGAAGGCTACCCATATTATAATATCCTTATCCCATTGTGATTTCTTGGGTGAGAGAGAAAAAGGAGCAATACCCACTTGCCTCTAGAGAATTGTGCAAGGACGTAAGTCTTATAGGTGTGAACCACCTGTGAAATAGGTTGAAATGGAAGACTGGTTGACAGCTGGCCATTCTAGGGAACATGAGGCTTTCCATATAGCTCAGTAAGCTCTTTGCTGAAGTGTGAATGGATACAGGCAGGCTTCTTCATTTGGTAATTTTGTATTTTGTGGTTTGAGCACATGGATTGTACTGGTCCACTGCCCATGGCGTTATAAAACGTAGATACACTGCTCATAATGTATCTCTCTTACTTACTAATATTTTGTATCTTGTACTATTGTTGAGGGATATTCTCCACTAGACAGTATGAATCGTGTATTTAGCTATTCATAGGGCTCTTTATTTTCACTAAAGTGGGGAGGGTATGCTTTCTTTTTTTTTTTTTTTTAAAGATTTTATTTATTTATTTGACAGAGATAGAGACAGCCAGCGAGAGAGGGAACACAAGCAGGGGGAGTGGGAGAGGAAGAAGCAGGCTCATAGCAGAGGAGCCTGATGTGGGGCTCGATCCCATAATGCTGGGATCACGCCCTGAGCCGAAGGCAGACGCTTAACCGCTGTGCCACCCAGGCACCCCAGGGTCTGCTTTCTTATCAAGAACATCATTTTACATAGTTTTGGCAAATCCTTTTCTTGGATATCAAGGAAGCAGTTTTTTTTTTTTTAAAGATTTTTTATTTATTTATTCGACAGAGATAGAGACAGCCAGTGAGAGAGGGAACACAGGCAGGGGGAGTGGGAGAGGAAGAAGCAGGCTCACAGCAGAGGAGCCTGACGTGGGGCTCGATCCCATAACGCCAGGATCACGCCCTGAGCCGAAGGCAGACGCTTAACTGCTGTGCCACCCAGGCGCCCCAAGGAAGCAGTTTTAAGTGGCTTTTTCTACTTAGATGGCTTTCTTTTCTTTTTGTGTCCTTCCCCCTCATGTCTCAAACCTCCCTCATCTAACCTTGGCAAAAGCATGAGGTGCAAGTAGGGCAGGTGTGTTGCCAGGTGAGGTAAGGTATGTGGGCACATGGGAGCTTAGCTGCTGAAGCCTTTCCTGAGTTTTGGTCTGGGATATAAATGTGTGCGTTTTCCACCATCTGGACAACACTTGCTGTTGATCTTTCTTTCTCCCGGGCGTTTATTTGGTTTGGGGGGCGCAAAGTGGATCTCAGGAAGGAAGTGTGATTCTAGGCAGATTCCTCCTTAACAACTGGGACCTGGAGTGGGATTGTGGCTGCCTGGTGAAGTCAGCTGCTTCTTCCCTCTACCCGCCCCCAGCCCCTTGGGTCAGTGACCATTCTTGGGTTGCCACAACACAAAATGAATGATTATTGTTACAAGGATGGAGACTCTTTTAAATAATTTCAGGAAAAACTATTGATTACGAGGATACTTTTGAAATAGATTCAAAACTGGAAGATGGGAGACACCAAGGCAATTCTAGAGATCAATAACTTCTCTCTCTCTTTATACAGTTATCTTCCTCTCCTTTTCCATATCTTCAGCTTGGCATGCCCATCATACTTTCCCTACCAGCCTGTCTCATTTTCTGCTTTATAAACCTGTTTTCCATCCTATACACTGACAAATACAACATAGTCTCACTGGTGGCAGTGTTTCTTCTCTGGGTGTCTGTAAGAATAGGCTGAGAAGATCCCATAGTTGGTTCTTACGAATTCCCTTTAGGTAGAGCACACCTCTCTGGTTGAGAATCATTACTTTCAATTTTGGCTATTCTTAACTTCTTCCATAGAAACTCATTAAAGTTTTCTCCTGTATTCTTCAAACCTTAATGTGCATACCAGTAATTGTTAGATGTTAAAATGCTGATTCTGATTCACGAACTGTAGGTTGGGACAAAATACTGTGTTTCTGGCAAGTTTCTAGGTGATGCCAGCGCTGTTGGTTGGTGGATCACACCTTGATCGCACAGAGCTTTAGAGCCGTGGTGCTGAGACTAGTGTTCATCAGAATCATCTGGAGGGCTTGTCCAAATGAAGATTGGTGGGCGCTGCCACCAGAGTTCTGATCCAGTAGGCCTGAGAGGGGGGCCTGAGAATCTGTATTTCTAACAAGTGTCCAGGAGTTGCTGATGCTACTGCTTTGAGAGCCACTGCACTAAAGCCATGGTGTTCACCCTTGGTTTCATATTAGAATCAACAGGAGAGCTTTGCAAAAAGTATATATCTAGTTCCTCTCCCCACCATCCTGATTTAACTGGGCTGTGATGGAGCCTGGTACACACACCTGTTTGAGATCACCAAGTAATTCCACTTCATAGCCTGGCCAGAGAATGCCTAGAGAATTTAATTGGCTAAGTCTATGAACTAGCTGCCGTAGATCCAGTTCTTGTCTGTGGTCTAAGTGTCTGTAATCAGGAGGGGTTCATATGAATTAACTGTAGTCTCTTAGGCTAAAAAAGGTGTGAGTGGGTCAGTTGCTGTTAGAAGAAGCCATAGCAGGAAGGTGGCTGATGTCTGTAGCTCACTGAAAATAACAAAACCTGAGAGGATTCTCATAGAGGGTTCAGTGTGATGGTTTAGGGTTGGTACAGAGTAGACATTTAAGCACTGGTAAGAGTAGAAGCATCTCTGGTCACAGAAGTTGTAGTGGTTGCTATTCTTTCCTTAAGTCTTGGGGTTTATGAGAGATACCCTGAAGGGCACCATGATCATTTTTTATGGCACTGGTAGCAAAACAAATATGTGCACCGCCTGACACTCCTAGTCTTTGCACTCATGAGTTACCTGACTTGATTCTGTTATTGACCTGTGAGTCTCTTGGTTCTAGGGGGTCATGTCTCACTCTTGCAAGCATTCTGGCCACCATGGCACCTCAGTTAGTGTTCAGTACATGGAAGTAACCTTCCTGTGAGATGAAGGAATGAAAAGATGCAAGACCGTTCCAGGCAGAATAATGTGATGGCGTTACTGCTTGTGCAGCTCTAATGTGGTCTCAGCCCCCACCTGAGCCTGAAGGAGAGGGTCTTTGAGGATTTTGCATCCCTGGAGCATTGCTCAGTAATATCTAGACAGTTCCTACTGGAACTGCGAAGGCCTTTATAAGCAATTTAATACAACCTCTCATTTTATAGATAGAAATGCGGAGGCCCAGGGAGTGAAGAGACAGTTATCCCTGGGTGTTGAATTATATTAATTATCCAGGGACTTAATATTAAATGGAACCAGCAGTATAATTACAGGGAACAAAAACTTGCAAATTTTGCTTCCTCTTTCATTTGTAACTGTGGAGCTCCGCAAGGCAGGATAGTGATAGTTTTTCCACGTGCCGGGCATTGTGCTAAGCAGTTTATATGCATTATCTTATTTCATTGTCACAGTAACCTTAGAGGTTAGTGCTTTTAGTAACCACAGTTCATGAATAAGTAAAGTGAAGCTAACAGAAGCTGTGATTTATCCAAGGTCACACGGATAATAAGTGTTGGAGCCTGAGAAGTCTGATTGCAGAGTTCATGCTCTTAACCAATGCACCTTCTCTTGTGCTTTGAATGAGACTAGAGCATGCTCTGCAAAAGAGGCTAGATGTGTGAAAAGTAGGAAAAATCCAGCCTTTAGTTTCTGGTATAGACTGGCTTCATTATACTAGGATGAACGAAGATCATAAAATCCTAACGGTACCAAGACAAGATGGGTGACTAACATAATAAAAAAACATTAAAAAAAATAAAAGACAAGATGGGATCCATGACTGCCTAGGCCAAAGGGTGAAAGGAACAGGCTCCTTGCGCATGTTGTCTCATTTTACCTCTCTCTTGTTTGGAGATGGCTGGTCTTGGGGTTGTGCTTGGGGAAAGGTAGAAGGAGAAAGAACAGCTTGGTGAGTTATTGTAATTTTAGAGCTCATAAAATATTTGTGAAAGCTTTTCTCAGAGTCAGACTTGAAATATTTCTTAACTCCTGTGGCCTGAATCACACCACGGGGCCAATAATATTTCTTGGAAGAAATAATATTTCTTCCAACCCAAGTGTCTTTGTCTTAATTTGTCTTAATTGATGCTACTGTAGGATCCTGAGGGGCATGAGTGAAGAGGATCTGGTTGGCTGTTAACGTGACATAATTTCACTTACTTATCAGAATCCCTGCCATTTCCTTTGGTCACTTAATAACAAATGAACTTTGTCGGATTTGTCTTCATAATAGTGCAAATTAAATTGGAATGTTGCTGGTAGGGAAAAACCAGCTAGAGGGAGTTTCTTGGAAGGAACACAATAGGAGGAGGAAGACTACAAATATTCCAACTAAGTAAACTTGTCCTCCCTCTTCTCTGGATAAGTTCGGGAGTTTAAGTGGAATGTAGAAAGATTTAGCCTTCATATTGGATCTGGAGCCACACAGCAGATTTATCATTTCTCCTTTCGATTTAGGAGGGAGGAGGAGACAATGGAGGCATTCTCTCCTCTTGGTGATTAGCTTGCTGCCAGGAGAGTCTGCAGAAAGCATTTCTGGTCCCAGGAGCCCCGGGAAGCTGCTTTCAATAGCTTTTATGGCCTCAGTGCTTGAGACTTTAATTTATTTGACATTTGGTTGTTGAAGATGATTTATTTTCCCTGGCTTGTTTTCATTATCTCAGGCACTTGAGAGGGAAAATTTAGAGACTAGGAAATGGGAAAGAAATTCTTTAGGTCCTGGCTACTCAGAGTGTGGTCTCTGGGCCAGAGCATCACCAGGAATTTGTTAGAAATGTAGACTCTCAGGCCCCACCCAGACCTACTGAATCAGAATCTGGATTTTAACAGGATCCCCAGGTGATTCATGTACTCGTGGCAGTTTGAGAAGCGTTGCTCTAGGCTATCTCCTGCCAGTCTTTGGGATGCTGAGGGAGGGTTGTAGGTTGTGCTGGCCTGACGTATGTTAGTTCAGGCTGGTGCGGCTTCTTCACACGGCGGCTAGCATGGCACCTGCCCCCCACCCCGCATCGCTATGCCGTCAGTTAGTAGCACTGGTGCCTGTATGTCGACTGTGTTCCCATGCACAGTTCTGAGCACTTTACTGATACTATCTCATTCAATCATCAGAAAAACTGGGAGGAGAAAAACCACTGTTATCCCTAGGTTATTGATGGGGAAATGGAGACAAGAGAGATTGAGCACTGTTTTTTCCTCTGCGGAATTGGAATTGAATTGCTCAGGGGAGGCAGCATGTGGGGAAGGAAAGAGTTTGGTCTTTGAGGTTGGATAGACAGTAGTTTAATTTTGATTTGTGTGGAATGCTCAAAGTAATCTTGGGCGTATTGTTATGCTCCTTATAGGTTGTTTTGAGGGTACAGTGCAATAGCATGTAGACTGTCCAGCAGGATACCTGGAACATAGTGCTCCATAAATAGATTTCATTTTCTTTTTCATTATTTCCTCCTTGCTCTTTGCCTTTCCTTCCCTTCCATTCCCCTGTCCTGTGGTACCCTTCTGCTAGCTAACTTTGGTCCATCATTTAAGTCCTAAGCACATCTTCCTCGAAACCCCCAGGTGTGTGGGACTGAGGTTTTATAATGCGTATACCTTCTTAAATGTACAGCTTGGGAAGGACTGAATGTAAAGCCCTAAATAAGTTGTCAATTGCTTAATAAGCATCTGTGATTTAAATGCTTAGGTTAGATGATTCCTTGTGTCTAATTCAGTGCCGTGAATTGATCTGAATCCAAAGCAAGTGAAATGTATGGAAATGTACATATTTGGTGCCTTACGTGGAGTCTGGCTGTGTTCGAATCCATTTTCATAAGCTGCTGTCTCCATGACCTCAGGCCATTTGTCAGTGAAACAGAGCAGTGATTAAGTGCACAGACTCTGGGGCCAAATTGCCTGGATCCATTCTTGGTTCTGGTGCTGACTGGCTGTGTGAAACGGCAAAGCTGTCTAGCTTCTCTCTGCCTCAGTATGTTCATCTGTAGCATTAAACCCACCTCGTAGGTTACTGTGAGGATCAAATGAGGTGATGAATGTAAAGCTCCTAGAATGGGTCTCGCCCATATTAAAGGCTTTTGGAGGTGGTAGTTTCCATCATACTTAACCACCTTGTGCCCCCATTTCCTGTGTAACTGGTCTGCATAGGGCCAGAGGCTTAAATGTGGTGGCATAATAGGTCCAGTGCAATTTCTGGCATCAGCAGGTAGGTACTTAGCTCATGTTTTTTCTCCTGCCGAGTTAGCGAGACACGTATGGTATCCATTGTTTTGAAGAAGTGGCCATGTACTTACACTCTGCATTTATGTGCATAAGTTAGGGTTGTCAAGTTTGGGAATTTTTCTGAGGTCCAAATTAAATTACTCATTGATTTTTATTATATGAATCTTTAACAAGAAAGATAGACTTCCTATGAGCTGGAAACTACATAATGAAATAATAATAATAATAGTAATAATATTAATTATGAAACAGCTGATATGTTTCCAGAGTTCTCCTTGGAGAGAACTCCTCTCTAGGGGTTGGTGACAGGGCAGATGTTGACTGAAATGTCATTTAGATAAGGAAATGCATCCATGGCAACTAATGAGACTGGAAATAGGCTGGGAAAAATCAACTGACAGCAGGTCAGGTAACAAAATGACAGAAATGGCATTCTTTAAATGCTCTCCCGCCAATCATTAGCTAAACTCGGCATTCAAACTGCCCTAGGTGAGAGGTGATCATAGTGGATCAGTGTGGCTAATTTATTCATAGTCCTGGGACGCATCATGACCACAACTGCAACCTTGCAAGCTTTCTGAGAAGTGGGAAGGTCCAGCATGACATTGTTCTTATTTTATGGATTGGCGGGGCTGTTCTTAGGAAATACTGTGAGATGGAACTTGGTATCTCTCTTGCTTCTCAGCCCTCTGTGGTTGCATGCCCTTGCCACCTCTCGCCCTCTCCCTCTCTCTCTCTCCCTCTCTCTTAGCCTGACACTCGTTCTTTTATAGTCCTCCTCTTACTTATCAAGGTGAGTTTAGCTGAAATGTTATATAGCTTAAGATGTTATTTCTTACCTTTGAGAATATTGCATTTTACAGTTTCTTAAAGACTAAAAATTACGTAACAAAGCACAGTGTGAGGACCTCCTGGTATGGGTTGCTTCAGCGTCCATAGGAGAAGACTCTGTTCTGGTATCAGAGAAAGAACCATTTTCCTCCAAGTACAGTTTTGTTTATCTTCAGAGCCTGGTGGGCTTCCAGTTGTTGTCTTGGCCTTGCGAAAAGTAGGCTCTGCTCCATGTGAACTGCTCTCTGTCCTTGTTCTCTTGCTCCGGTAGCTCTTGACTTTTAATTCAGTTTCTCCTTTTGGCTCAGTTCAGCCTGCCAGTGGCTCATGCAGGCTGCATGGAGCCGAATAGTTGGGTCTCAAGACAAAGAGGTTACCAAACCCAGCTTAAGTAAAGTGACCTTAACAAATGCCCGATATCACATCTGGTCCCAGAGCATCTAGATAGGGCTACCAAGTCAGTTGGTTAAAAATATACTTTTGTATTTTCCATTTTTAGTAAAATGTAAGTCTGTACCTTGGGTTTTTCCTTGTTTTTAGGACTTTCACATTTTAGACCTGAAGGTAATCTGAGCCAGTGGTTCCTAAACCTAGTCTCTTGGGAATTTAAAAAAGTCCATTCCCAGGCTTGGGGCGCCTGGGTGGCACAGTGGTTAAGCGTCTGCCTTCAGCTCAGGGCGTGATCCCGGCGTTATGGGATCGAGCCCCACATCAGGCTCCTCTGCTGTGGGCCTGCTTCTTCCTCTCCCACTCCCCCTGCTTGTGTTCCCTCTCTCGCTGGCTGTCTCTATCTCTGTCAAATAAATAAATAAATAAAATCTTTTAAAAAAAAAGTCCATTCCCAGGCCTTACCCCAGCCCCACCGAGTCAAACTCTTTGGTGGTTGGAGCCCAGTAATCCTGGGACTCTGTATTGGAACAAAAACTCCACCTGTGATACTCCAACAGCCGATTGGCTTCCAGACCAAGGACCAGCACTTGGGAACAAGACCAACACTTTTTAATTTATCAATGTTGAAATGTAGGCCCAAGAAACTCAGCCAGTCATAGAGCAAGGCTGTAAGCAAATTGCCTTCATGACTCGCTTTATGATTATCTTTAGCCTTTCCATCACGGTGACCGTGTAGAAAGCGATGACGGGCTGGCTGTACTCTAAGTGAGAAGGTGCCAACATGTTCCTTCTTAACCAGCCCCGTGGTAGCTTTCCCTGCGATTGTTCGTCACTAGCCTCATCCTGTTCTATCAGTAATGGTTTTTAGTTTTATAATGCCCCACTGGGCCTACTTTTTATTTACAGGGTTTTCTGTTATGGTTAAAGAATATTCTATTGTTGCTTAATTTCCAAATCAAGTGTGCATAAATAATTTATTGACACAATGTTGCACTCAGACAATTTTTTGAAATTGCCCTGTGTAACTTTATTAAGTGCAGAACCGGGAATACTAATTTGTCTGATTGGGAAGGGGAAAAAAAGAAGGATCTATATATTATTAAACCGTTCAGGTTGTAAACAGCATCCTCCTCTCCCCCTCTACCAAAAGTCCTAATCACTGTTTTTAGTTATCAGATTTAAATTGTAAATGAAACAGGGTCAGTGCATTAGAAAAGCACATGCCATGTTTTGTTAACATAATCAGAAAAATGGAGTTGCTACAAACCCGTTCCCCATCTGCCAGTCATTGTATTAAATGCTTCTGCGATTTTATTAGAATTCTCTGTCCCTGCAGATGCCAGTCAGCTGTGAAATTGAAATTGCAAACAGAAATATTACATTTTCATCCAGAGAGGAAACTGAGAAAGTCCGTTTTTTTGACAGGAGAAGAAATAGCATGACCTTTTCAACTGCGTCATTCTCTGTTTGGGTTTGAAGGCAGTTTTGGCCTCCTCTCTTGAAAGGGAGAAAGGAAGGTGGCTCTGCATTTCTGTTGGCTTTGGCAATCTGATCAACAAGTATCCTCCACGGTTCACAGAGAGCTTTTGAGCTTTTCTGAATGCAACCCATTTGCCTTTCTCTCTCTTTCTCTGAGTGAATTGAGGTTGTATGGGAGAGGCATTAGTGCTTGGAAGGTACAGACATTTCAACAAGAGATTAACTCTAGCATTTCAAGGTTTTCTAGAGGGTAGGGAGGATTACTGATGAACAGTTCTTGCTGGGCTGTTGTAACCCGAGTTGGGCCTGAAGTGAATGTTAAGAATAATGTAGGATTGTCTTTGCTTGGGACTCTTCTCTCTCTTCTTTCCCTGGGTCATCCCTGACTGCTCTTTTTGTCTTGCTTAAATGCCACTTTCTCTTGGAAGATTTCCCCCATCAGCTTTATCCACTCATTCAAGACAAGGCTATTTGTATCTGCTTTGAGCTACTATTACTCTTACCCCAGCCTGCTTCCCTCCCTAGATTGTGGACTTTCTGAGGGGTAGAGACCCTTCTATCTTGCTCATTATTTTATCTCCAGGCTTAAAATGATATAGGTCTCTAAAAGTTGGATAGGTCAATATTTGCTAAAAGAATGAATGACTGAATAAAAGGTACTTCCAGAAACAGCTTAGGTGAGAGATACTGGGAAAATGGATGACCAGAACCACGGTAAGGGACTATGGGATGGAGTGCCATAGGGGGCAAAATAGAATGGGAACCAGAGAAATTACAGTAGTTAATCAATGGGAAGTCTCCAAAACAGCATTTATAAACTCCGGCCAAGGTTTGGAGGTGGAGAGAGAAAGTTGACTTGGATTTTTCATCTTCAGTTTCAACTAAATATTTTGTGGTTTGGAAGGAAATGATGAAATGTTTTTTGTTTTTGTTTTTTTTACATAGGTAATGTACTACTGTAAGTATCAAATTGAGTTGGAGACCTGGCCTAGCACTTTTTAAACGCCACATAGAGCCGAGCTCAGTTTGGTCACTGTGTACTCGTGTATTGTGTATCAGGCTGTGTGTTAAGTGCTTCTTGCACGTTATCTCATTTCATCTTCAAGATAATTCTATGGTTCTAGGTACAGTTTTTATCCTCCTCTTACAGATACAGAAGCTGAGGTGGAGAGAGGCCCTCTGACTTGCCCAAAGTCCCATAACTAATTCAGGGTGAAGCTGTGGTTTGAATCTGGGACTGTTGGACTCCACAGCTTGATAAACTTCTCTAACTGTGATGAGGGGCTGCGTCTCTACACGGAGCAGAATAGGCGTATGATAAATCTGTGTTTAATGACCTTGAAGAAAGACTAGGAGATACGGGCAGGATTGTCCACCTGATGCACCAGCTGGTTCTCACAGTGTTGCGAAGAAAGGAGGTAACTGGGAAGGGTAGTCCCCCTTCCAGTGGAGGGAGTGGGTGTGCTCCACTTAACAAAAGCTCTCTGGGTGACGTGAGCCGGGGTTGCCAGCAGTGTTGTGCAGCAGTGCCTGTGCTCATGCTCTTTGCCTAGACTTGGAAGGCTGCTTCCTTGAAAACCCTGTCAAAAGAGAAAGCAGCAGGGAAGGGGTTCATTTCCGGGAGCACAGCTGGCAGTGCCCAGCTGTGCCTGATGCCGTCTTGTCTGTGGGAAGCTGAGAGAATGGGTGGGCCGTGTGCACTGTCCTGCTGCAGGGTTCCTGCCTGAGAGTTCCCACCTGCATGGTGCGGCAGTTACCCGGGCTTTGTTTCTACTCCTTTCTTGCTGGGACCTGATGAAAGGAGCAAGCATTCCTCAAATTTGAGCCTACAAAATAAAAGCCGTGAAAACAGCTCTGAGCACTGCAGGCCCTCCTTCCCTTTTTGTGAGTTTCTATGTATGGTGGCCTTCAGTGTTTCCACTTAGTAGCCACATAGACGATTCTGTTCATTTAAGTATTATTTTAAAGAGGCTGACATTTATTGAACACTCTTTCCATGCACCATGCTGTGGACCAATTGCAGATACTCATTACAGTATAACTGATTCCTTACACTACTGCTCTGAAATATTATAATCTCTGTTCATGGATAGAAAAACTCACAGCTTAGGGAGGCTTAGGAACTCTCCTGAGATCACATACTAATATAGAGCTGGACAACCACTGAGGTCTATCTGACTCCACAGTCCAGCTCTAAGATTAGTCCATCATGCTGCCATTCTCTACAATGCTGAAGAATTGGCTGTACCATATTAATGGGCATTGTCTTTAAAGTCATTTCTCTGGTGCAGCTTTGAGATGCACAAGAGCTGGGAGGTATATTGATGCAGCAGGTGGGCAGTTATTTTTGCTGCCAGTACTGCTCCATGTCTGTGACTACCTTCTCATCAACCAAGTCCATGCACAGCTGAAGGACCCCAGAGGCAGTTCAATTTAGTGAGGAGGCAGTACTTCCCAGTGGATATGGAAGCAACCCCAGCTCATTCTGGTCTCCTCTGTTGAGCTGGGTACTTAGTGTCACCAGTGTTTTCGTCCCCAAGGCTATCAGCCGATGGCTTACAAAAACCTCTCTGGCACAGATCTCTAGGAGGCACCTGCTATTTTTGAATACCGTCTTCCTTTGCTGGCTTGGTTCCGGAATTTAATTATGGAACCTGGATTAGTGTAAGGCCATGTTCCATCTGCTCCTGTGCTTAGCTCCTTTTCCCCTCAAGAGAAGATGCTGTTTCTCCCTCCCTCTTCCACTTTGTTTGGAGTTGGGCTTGTCAAAGATCTTAACTGCTGTCTGGTGGGTGCCTCTGGGCTGGTGTATCACTTCTGATATCTGCCCAAGCTGGCTGCCACCAGCCTTGGGATGTGCCTTCTGCATTTTGTCAGAGCCCTCCCCTGCACACACTTTTTATAAAGTCCACAGCAGACTTGATTATAAGAAAGGTCAGGGTAGACTGGCTTTTGAACACTGACAAAAACGCTGCTATTTCTCCTGATCAAAGGCAACCAGAGATCAGCAGCACATTTGAGAAGCTGCAAATTGGCATCATGTGTCGTTCCCTGAAGCATTCTTGGAAGTCGGCTTACACAGTGGCGGCTTGTACCTCAGAGCCCGTCTGTTCAGAAGGATGGCCTGCCTGAAGTGCATGGTCTTGGCTTAGCCCAGCAGAGGGCTGTGCTGCTTGCTATGCATGTGCAAGCCTTTAAACCCATGGAACAGGGCGTCTTATTCAAGAACTTGGCAAGTTTTGTGAAATTTGGGTTCTGGAAAGGTGGACTATCCCAGCAGCAGGAAAAGGCCCTTTTAGGATCCTGGCACCGAATGATTTTGTGTAGCAAACTTTTTTTTTGTTTTTTTGGTATAGGTGTGATCTGTTGAGCTTCTTCAAGTGGTGTCCCCCTGCAACAGGGAGTCCTCGTTGCCTGGGGTAGGCCAAAAAATGCTCCACCCCCCTCCTCCCCCCAGAGATACACATTTCAAACCCCTGAAACCTGAGAATGTTACCTTATTTGGGAAGAGGGTCTTGGCAGATGTGACTACATTAAGGATTTTAAAGAGATCATTCTGGATTGTCAGGTAGGCCCTAACTGCCATCACAAATATTCTTATCAGAGGGAAGGAGAGGGGGAGACAGATGGAAGGAGGAGGGGGCACAGGCACCACAGAGGCAGAGATTGGAGTGATGTGGCCACAAGACAAGTAATGCCTAGAGCCAGGAGAAGCTGGAAGATAGAAGAAACAGATTCTCCTCTAGAGCGTCCAGAGGAGACGTGGCCATTTGTTACAGCAGCCACCAGAAACTGATACATTGCCCTCATCAGGGTGAATAAGTTCTTACTCATAGTTCCATCCATTGTAGAGTGTAGGAGTCCTTCCCACCTGTGTTACAGATTCTTCTCTGTGTGCATGTGTATTCATTGCTGCTGTGATACCCTCTATAGTTTTAAAAGTTCTTTGAGCATGGGGCACTTGGGTGGCTCAGTCAGTTAAGCATCTACCTTTGGCTCAGGTCATGATCTTGGGGTGCTGGGATCAAGCCCCACATTAGCCTCCCTGCTCCGTGGGGAGCCTGCTTCTTCCCCTCTCACCGCCTGCCACTCCTTGTGCTGTCTCTGTCAAATAAATAAAATCTTAAAAAAAAAGATCTTTGAGCAAATCTATGAAGGTGAACAAAGTGTATTTACTTATTTACTTACTTACAAGTTCACTCTTGGGGTTAAATGCCTTGCTTTGGCATCTGCTTGGCCCTGGATTGGCAACCTGGCATAGTATTTAAGAAAGTATTATTTGTTCTTCTCTGAACATGCCTTCATTGGACTTTATTCTTAAATATAATAAAGGAAGTGAAACATTATGGAGTAGTTAAGAAGAAGGTTCAGAAGTCAGAATGGTTGGGTCTTAGTTGTGTCTCCCTTTCTTTTTTTTTTTTTTTTAAAGATTTTATTTATTTATTTGACAGAGATAGAGACAGCCAGCGAGAGAGNTTTAGTTGTGTCTCCCTTTCTTTTTTTTTTTTTTTAAAGATTTTATTTATTTATTTGACAGAGATAGAGACAGCCAGCGAGAGAGGGAACACAAGCAGGGGGAGTGGGAGAGGAAGAAGCAGGCTCATAGCGGAGGAGCCTGATGTGGGGCTCGATCCCATAACACCGGGATCACGCCCTGAGCCGAAGGCAGACGCTTAACCGCTGTGCCACCCAGGCACCCCAGTGTCTCCCTTTCTTAATAGCTGTGTGACTTTGAGAAAGTTACTTAACCTCTCATAGGGCTTTTGTGAAATTTAAATGACTTAATTCACTTGACACACTTGTTTACACAGGAGGAGGAGATGCTTGAAGGAGATGTGGTAAGCCCTAAGCGATGTGAAGCTACGATTATTTTTAGTAGTTTGGTGCCTGGCCCCAGTGGAGGACAAATAAATTTCGGGCACTGCTGTATTACAGATGAGGAAACCAGGCTCAGAAAGGTGAAATAAAATGTGTCAGTGTTGACACAGCTGGTGAATGGCAGAGTAGGGAGCACCCAGGTCACATACAAGATTGTGTAAATTCCCAGAGGAGAAAATCTTTCTAGACAAAATGTTGAATAGGATGTGATTTTGAAGATAGGTATTTTGTAGGGCTCTTTGTTCCAGTTCTTTGATAAATGTTGTTGGTATTTAGATCGGGATGGCATTGAGAATGTAGATTGCTCTGGGTAGCATAGACATTTTAACTATGTTAATTCTTCCGATCCATGAGCATGGAATATTTTTCCATCTTTTTGTGTCTTCTTCAATGTCTTTCAAGAGTGATCTGTAGTTTCTAGAATATAGATCCTTTACGTCTCTGGTTAAGTTAATTCTAAGATAATGTATGATTTTTGGTGCTATTGTAAATGGAATGGATTCCCTCATTTCTCTTTCTTCAGTCTCATTGTTCGTGTATAGAAATGCAACTGATTTCTGAGCATTTACTTTGTATCCCGCCACATTACTGATTGCTCTATAACTTCTAGTAGTTTGGGGGTGGATTCTTTTGGGTTTTCCGTGTAGAGTGTCCTGTCATCTGCAAAGAGAGACATTTTGACTTCTTCTTTGCCGATTTGGATACCTTTTATCCCTTTTTGTTGTCTGATTGCTGTTGCAAGGACTTCTAGTACTAANTAATAATAGTGAATAATAGTGGCGAGAGTGGGCATCCTTGTTTTGTTCCTGATCTTAAGGGAAAGGCTTCCAGCTTTCCCCCATTGAGAATGATATTTGCTGTAGGCTTTTCATAGATGGCTTTTATGAGATTGAGAAATGTACCTTCTATTCCTACACTGTGAAGGGTTTTAATCAGGAAAGGATGCTGTATTTTGTCAAATGCTTTTTCTGCATCAGTTGAGCCCTTCAATTTGTGTGGAACCAGAAAAGGCCCTGAATCGCCAAGGAATTGTTGAAAAGGAAAAACAAAGCTGGGGGGATCACATTGCCCGATTTCAAGCTGTACTACAAAGCTGTGATCACAAAGACAGCATGTTACTGGCACAAAAAAAGACACATAGACCAATGGAACACAATAGAGAACCCAGAAATGGACCCTCGGCTCTTTGGGCAACTAATCTTTGATAAAGCAGGAAAAAACATCCGGTGGAAAAAAGACAGTCTCTTCAATAAATGGTGCTGGGAAAATTGGACAGCTACATGGCAAAAGAATGAAACTTGACCACTCTCTCACACCATATGCAAAGATAAACTCCAAATGGATGAAAGACCTCGATGTGAGACAGGAATCCATCCAAACCCTACAGGAGAACATAGCAGCAACCTCTTTGACATCGGCCACAGCAACTTTTTTCATGACACATCACCAAAGGCAAAAGAAAAGAAAAAATGAACTTGTGGGACTTCATCAAGATAAAAAGCTTCTGCACAGCCAAGGAAACAGTCAAAAAAACTAAGAGGCAGCCCACGGAATGGGAGAAGATATTTGCAAATGACACCACAGATAAAAGACTGGTATCCAAGATCTACAAAGAACTTCTCAATACACAAGAAACAAATAATCAGATCAAAAAATGGGCAGAAGATATGAACAGACACTTTTCCAATGAAGACATACAAATGGCTAACAGACACATGAAAAAATGTTCAAAATCATTAGCCATCAGGGAAATTCAAATCAAAACCACACTAAGATACCACCTTATGCCAGTTAGAATGGCAAAAATTGACAAGGCAAGAAACAACAATTGCTGGAGAGGATGTGGAGAAAGGGGAGCCCTCCTACATTGTTGGTGGGAATGCAAGTTGGTACAGCCACTCTGGAAAACAGTGTGGAGGTCCCTTAAAAAGTTAAAAATTGAGCTACCCTATGACCCAGCCATTGCACTACTGCGTATTTACCCCAAAGATACAGACGTAGTGAAGAGAAGGGCCATATGCACCCCAATGTTCATAGCAGCATTGTTCACAATAGCCAAAGCATGGAAGGAGCCGAGATGCCCTTCAACAGATGAATGGATAAAAGAAGATGTGGTCCATATATACAATGGAATATTACTCAGCCATCAAAAGGAATGATTTCTCAACATTTGCTGCAACATGGACTGGACTGGAGGAGATAATGCTAAGTGAAATAAATCAAGCAGAGAAAGACAATTATCATATGGTTTCACTCATTTATGGAGCATAAGAAGTAGGAAGATCAGTAGGAGAAGAAAAGGAAGAAGAAGGGGGGCGGTAAACAGAAGGGGAAATGAACCATGAGAGACTGTGGGCTGTGGGAAACAAACTGATGGCTTCCGAGGGGAGAGGGGTGGGGGAATGGGATAGGCTGGTGATGGGTATTAAGGAGGGCACGTACTGCTTGGTGTAATGGGTGTTACACTCAAGTAATGAATCATGAGACTTTACATCAAAAACTAGGGATGTACTGTATGGTGACTAACATAATATAATAAAAAAATATAATTATAAAAAAAATTGAAGATAGGTATTTTCTAGTGCTGCAGGTCCCTCAGTGGAGTTGGGCATCCCGGGTCTGCCATTAGATTCTTGTTCCAGATCATTCTTACCTGTCCATTAAACTTAACCTGGCTTGTGTCCCTTCTTCTAGGGTCCTATTTTTCTCTAGGGTGATGCTCTCTGCTCTGAGAGTCTCTGGTACTAATGAGTATGTGGGTAATAGTGTGTTAATATCAGTTCTTCCAGGTAAAATACTTGCATTTTGTCAGGAACATTTAGTTTATCGTGCTTGAACATTGTTGGGGTTTGGTGATAAATATTACCACCTTTTTGTGTCATGGCATGGATCTAGGTGAGCCAGTGATCACCTTTATTCCTCGTAAGTTGTACTGTGGCATGCATATTTAGACCTGCAGGCACTTAAGCTTGCTAACATATCACTTAAGAATACAACAGACTTACCTACCTAGTCATTGGCATTGTAGGACACTTTTGCAGGCACAATATATTTTTTTAATTTCATGGCAGGGAACAGACTAGAAAACATGTTTTTGGCAAGATGCTCATTCCCCAGAGAGACCTCATAAAGGGCCGAACCTTGCTTTCTGTAACTGTAAATTGAGAAAGTTCAACTAGCTAGCTTGTAAATGTCTCTTCCCTCCCTCTTAATATTCAGTACAATTCAATTATGAAGACAGTCCATGTAACTTGCCCACATCCATGCCAAGTCCTGGCAGAGTTGAGGCTAGAATCTCGGGTTCTTGACCTCCTTGGTGCAGTTTCTTTTTACTCCACACTGCCCTGAACTTCCTACCCATACCTGTTTTTTATGCTAGGATGAAAGTCCATTATCATTACCCTGAAATGATATATTCAAAGATGACATGTAATATTTATAGTGCTTATTGGAAATGCACAATGTTTTGCCCAGAGATAGACTTCTGATCATTAGACTGATGTAAACAACTGTCCACTTGGGAGAGGTTTAATTACCAACTCCAGATGTCAGGAGAAGCTGGTTCCAGGACTCCAGCAACCTGGCTCTCTCTCTGTGCTAGCAGGTATCTTCCACCCCGCGATCAGACTTACACACTGGACACCTCACATGTCGGCAGTAAGAACAGATGTTCCAGACACTTAGAAATGGAGAGGAGATGGCTGGCGATCAAATATGCACAGGTTCCTAGGCCACATGATGCTTCGCAGATTTTCTTTGCCTCTTCTCTGGTTTCTGGGACGGATCTAAATGACTCTCCTTTTTGAAATGCTGAAGATATTGTAATGTTTTGGCACATTGTTCTATATGGCCCTATCTTTTGGTAACATACTTATTTTTCTCATTTTTCTTTCAAAAGGAGTAATTGTGATAAAACCCAGTGAATCTTTCACTCAGTTGCTAGGCTTGTTATATGACTGTAGCATGGCATAAGTGTTCACTGCTCAATAGGGTTGTTGGCAGAAGTAGAATCTGTGATTTAGATTATAGATGCAGCCCAGGTGTCACTCATCACATAAAATATGTTTATGTGTACGTTTGTGACTACAGAATTATATACCATCTACCTCTACTCACTCTAGGTAATTGAAGCTCCAGGATTTAAACATCATCTCTGTGTTGGCAATTTCCAAATTTATATCTCCAGCTTCAACCTCTTTCTTGAATTTCAAAATCAATTCTCAGTTGCCCACAATGTTGTACATGATCCATAACCTATTCTTTCTAGTGAAGACTCTGCTTCAGCCCCATAAACCTCTTAGCAGACACATAAACACTCCCTCCACTCAATTCACATAGCTGCATGCCACATTCACTCAATTTCTTCATGTCTCTATGAAAATGTCAGTTTTTGAAAAGTATTTGCAACTTTTATCATAAAGTATTAATATCTCTAATATAAAAAGAGCTTCTAAAAATAGAGGGAAAAAATGCCCACAACCCTATAGAAAGTGAGATAAAGATATGAACAGAATGATCATAGGAAAAGAAATGCATATAAAAGATGCTTGGTCGCACACACAACAAGAGAAATGCAGATTAAAACCATATAGAGAGATAACCATTATTTACCACAGACTCTTGGAGAAGCTGTGGGGAAACAGGTGCTTTCATTCACTGCTGCTGGGAACTCATTGTGGTACAAGCACTACGGAGGGGAATTTGACAGTAGTTAGCAGATTCACACAATTATATATCCTTTGACTTGGAAATTCCGTTGTTGGGAAGTCACCAAGACCTGCTGAGGTCATAGTTGAGGGTGAGGGATTCAGTGAAGCATGCAGGAGGGAGAACTTGAACATTAATTTTGGCTCCAAGATCCGACTACAGCGATGGGTTATAGTTCATCCCCGACGTCCTCCTTCTAAGTTTCCCTTTGGATAGAGATTATCATGGAACCAGAGAGCAACTGTTCCCAAAAGCTGATTGGATAAGCAGTTCTCTTCATTACAAGGAAGGGACTCTTGTTCCTCTGTCTTTATTTTTATTATAATTTATCACCACCTATTAGTTTATGTAACTTTTTATTTATTATCTTCTCCTCGACTGCAATGGAAGCTTCATGAGCACAGCCCTCCCACTCCCGCTCATTTCCTGTATCAACACTGTTGGGATAGTACCTGGCTCATTATAGGTGTCAGTAATATTTTTACTGGCTGAATTAAAAAAATGATTGAATAACGAGCAAGACTGAGACAGACTTTGTTTTTCATCTCTGGGTCTACATGTTATGTATTATAAGAGTGAAAAATATTTGTAGAATTGAATATTGTGTATGTGATTTTTAACCATCTGGAAAAAATATTAATTACAGTTTCATAAGTAAGAGATGAATAAAATACCCATATAACAATTAACAGATAAGGCAAGAATTATCTTTGTCCACTGCCCCTGATTTCTTCCTGTATATTGTGTTTTGATATGTATCATTCTAGACCCATCTAGCTACATCTGTATTCAAACAACAGCTCTATATCACTGTATCATTGCAATCAATAATGATCTGTGCATTCTTACTAAATATATGCCACAGTTGTGAATGCGTGTGTGTGCATGTGATGAATGGTATTAGAAAGCACATATTCTGCAACTTTCATTTTTCTTTCTAAATGTATCTTGGTGCTGGTTCTGTGTCACTCCCTATGGATAGTCTTTATTTTTAAAAACTGCATACAATTTCATAATTTGGATATGGCATAGCTTAATCATTTTCTTATGGATAATTAGGTAGCCTCTAATATTTTGTATTACTTCAGTGCTATAATGTTTTTATATGCTTCTTTTTTGATGTGGATATGAGCATTTAAAATTCTAATCAGTACTGCTAAATTGGTCTCCAAGGGGGGCTCTCCAACCCACTTCCATGTGCAGTGTGTGTGCAATGGGAACCCACTTCCCCTCATCCTTACTAGTGCTTAATGGTATCACATTTTAATACTTTTTGCCAATCTAATAGGTACAAAAAGTATTTCATCATTGTTTCAATTTGCATTTCCCTGATCACAATTAAGATTAAATATATTTTTATATTTTTATTAACCATTGGTAGTTTCTCTTCTGTGAATTATGTTTGTATTTTCCCCCATTTTTCTATTAAATTGTGTTATTGATTTCTAGGAGTCACTTAGATAGCTGAGACATTAACCTCTTGTCTGTAATGTATATTGTAAATATTTTCTCCCAGTTTATTTTGTACCTATAAACTGTGTTTACTTGATATTTTATCATGCAGAAGTTTTAAATTTCAGTTTGGTCAGATGATCATTTCTTTTTTTTTTCCCTTCCAATTTTTAATTTAAATTCCAGTTAGTTAACATATAGTGTAATATTGGTTTCAGGAGTAGAATTTAGTGATTAGGGCAGCATGTTTGTGCCCTCTGGGTCTTTTGTCCCTGGAGAGGCTGTGCCCCCAATTCCAAATGCACTCTAAGCTGGGGAACTGTTTCTCCCCTTGTGATCCAGGAGATCCTCGGACCACACTGCCCTCTCTGCCCTCCTTCCCTACCAGAGCACCACCAAGCCTGCCAGCCAGGACCCCGCCAACAGCATGGACCTCCAAAGCTTCAGGCTTTGTGCTCTCTGGCTTATAGAAACTTGGTGGCAGTCAAGTTTTTGTGCACGCTAACTTCTCCTCGAGCTGGGCAGTGCAACCACTCTCCTTTTCCCAGTCAGTGGTTTTGGGGAAGAGTTTTTCTTGTGCAGTACCCTCTGCACACTTATTCTTTCTCCCTGTCTCTCTTTCCCTCTCACCCCTCTCTCTGTGATCAGGGCTCCCTCCCCTGCGTAGCACCCACAGTCTTTTCTCCCCCAAATCAGCTCTCAGTGGCTCCTATCTTCCCTAATACGGCCATTTTGCTACCTGTAGTTGTGCGGTTTGTGCTTAGTCCTCAGATCGATTTCTTGGGAGTTTGGAATGATTTGATATTTATCTGGCTGTTCAAGGGATGAGGCAAGCTTAGGGTCCGCCTTACTGCTCTTCCATCTTAACTCTTCCAAAAGGCTTTTCTGTCTTAAAAAATTTTCAACCTTAACAACATAGTATATTCGCTCATAATTTCTCTCATTGTTATTAGGATTTTTTTTTTACAATTAGGTCTTTAATCTACCTGAAGACTTTCTATCACGTGTCCACATGCTATTCACTAAGCGACTTCATGAAACTCTACTTTCACTATTATTGTACATTGTAGGTATCTCCTTTTATACAGTAGGCAGACTTCTGAGCAGATATGCTCAAATCATTCCTGTCAATCAAGTAACTTTTAAAATGTTGCACAAAGAATGCAGGTGGTTCATTTTCTGTTACAAGAAGATATTTTCTAAAGTCCCCTCACTCCTGATATCGTGTGCGTAAATCTCTTATCTGCACATATTGTGCTTGATTTCTTTTCATTGAGGTCTGGCTACAAGTCTGAGTGCTGTTAATAAATATTTACTGAGTTGACTTGAGTGTGTTCTGTTTCAGGCAGCATTTAAATCATTGACTCTTCTGTGTTCCTCTCTTTCTGCTTTCTTCTACCCAGTTCAAATGTCTAATTTTCAAAAGGGAAAAAATCAGGAAGGAAGCTTTGCAAGGTGACAAAACAAAGGGCTTGCCTTTCAGGGAAGCAAAATCATACACTGTGGGATCTCAGGATCAACTACTCATCATTCCCATTTCCAAATGTTGTGTCTGCTGATGCCAGGTGTTCCTTTAACAGAGGGCTACAAGTTGCATTGCCCAGCTCGAAGGGCAGTTAAAGTGCACACCAGCCCGAGAGAGCCAGTTCATTACACTGAGTTATTACTGAGGTGTTACTGTTCCTTTGCTGAAAATGAACCTGATTTAGATGTGGAAGAGAGCAATGGAAGCCTGAGAGAAGGGGAGACCTTGGCAGTGGGGCCAGTGTCTTGGTTTCCTCATCTTTAAAATAGATAATTTTAGAATCTATTTCACAGGGTGATTGTAAGGAATAAGTAGGATAATGCTTGCCCAGCACTTAGCATAGTACCTGGGACATAATCACCTATTGAATAAAAGCTGAATACTATCATTTTTAACTACTGTAGCAGGTATTGTTTGCGGTATATGTGTATGTGTCCCTCATCGGAACGCTCATGTTCCGATGAGGTTGGCCCAGGTGGGCACAAGTGACTTAGGCCTGATCAGTCAGAGTACTTTCTTCCCTTAGACACAGTTTTGGGTCAGGGGCCCAAGTTAGTTTTTTTTTTTTTTCCCCTTATGGTCAAGTTAGTCTTAAGAGCACCAACTCCAGGACTTTCACTGTAACTTTTGGGAGGGAGGCACTCTCTTTGCCTGCCATTGGTAACTTGGTAGAATGAAAGCCTGGAGTTACTGGCTTGCCTTTGCTTATGAAAAGCCTACTTTATAATAAGCCAGCACAGGAGGAAGCAGAGCTGAAAGACGGGTTCCTGCTAGCACTGCATGGGTCCTAGACCCACATATGCCTGAAGCAAGAAATCTCTGGGCTTCTCTGTAACAGGAGACCTGAAATTTCCTCTTGATTAAGATAATCTGATTTGAATTTTTGTCATAGTAAATATTAAGGTTGATGTTCTTTGTTCACGTGATAGTTCAAGTAAATTGATTTGAAGCAAGCATGGACATTTTAAATGATGTTTGTGTGCAAACTCCCTGGCAAATACAAGCGTTATGCCTTCCATTTCAGTAAGGGTGTCTTCTGTGCTTCCAGAGGGTTGGTTGAAAAAGATGTTAAATGAAACTGGACTTCTGTGGCTTTCTAATATCTGCTTTTTTATTTTTATTTTTTTTAAAGATTTTATTTATTTATTTGACAGAGATAGAGACAGCCAGCGTGAGAGGGAACACAAACAGGGGGAGTGGGAGAGGAAGAAGCAGGCTCATAGCAGAGGAGCCTGATGTGGGTCTCTATCCCATAATGCCGGGATCACGCCCTGAGCCGAAGGCAGACACTTAACCGCCGTGCCACCCAGGCGCCCCTAATATCTGCTTTTAAAACTTAGAACATAAGAATCCTGCTTGTCAGGGAAATCACAGAGGTAGAAATGGCAGGGGTTTTCTTAAAGCAGAGTATTGTGCAGTTTCCAATTAATTAACTGCCTACCCACCCACTGTCCATCTGGAAATGCTTTTATTAATGTATAGCACGTCAGGACTTCTTGGAGGTGTCACAGCTTCAGGGCTCAAAAGTAGTTCATGCAAAAAGAAATGAGGGGAAACCTTTCATTAAAAAAAAAAGTTTAATTTTAAGTAGCCAAGGGGCACCTGGGTAGCTCAGTCAGTTAAGCGTCTGCCTTCGGCTCAGATCATGATCCCGGGGTCCTGGGATTGANAGGGTCCTGGGATTGAGGCACACGTCTGGCTCCTTACTCTGCAGGGACCCTGCTTCTCCCTCTGCCTGCTGCTCCCCCTGTTTGTGCGCGTGTGCTCATTCTCTCTCTCTGTCAAATAAATAAATACATTCTTAAAAAAAAAAGTAGTCACATAGTGGGTTAGCATGGAACACCCAGGTTGCACTTAGAAAGCAGCTGCCTTTAAACCGAAGTTAGCTCCTTCCGGACTCTTATGGTATACCACAGGAAGCCCATACTTTCAAAGAATAGGAATTGAAACCTTGACAGTGCTCCCAAGAATAAATTTTGGGTTAAGGTCAGCTAATTCTAATGACTTTTGTGATAACAGACCCCAAATACTCTAGAACTCCGTTTGCTTTTCCACTCTTCATCCTTGTCCTTAGGGCTACATGATGATTTCTGTATATCAGATGAGCAGTGTTTTTCCAGGTGTGTGTGAGACTGAGAAATCAGTTTTCTAGATCTCCCTCTGTCCATCCCCTTAGATGGGTAAGACTCATGCCCTCTCTTTTCCTTAATGCTTTTGCATACCACATCATATTGTAATTATCTCTGATAATCATCAGATTTCAGTGGCTTTTGAGCAAAATTGCCCCCGGACTGTGTGCTCCATGAAGGTAGGGGTTGTATCTGTTCTGTTTAATGGTGAGTCTCTACATCTTGATACAGTATCTGAAAGAGAGTAAGGGTTTGGTAAGTATGAGAGATTGTTTGTTGATGCTAGGTCCCATCCTCACCCCTTCCAAGTTCTTCCCTGTGTTAGAGGGTATAAGCCTGGAGCCTGGACTTCTTTGTCTGCAAGATTCTGGTTAGATTCCATCCATGAAAGACCCTCATGTGAGATTTGGAAGGTGGAAGAGAAGAGAAGCTGCTTTTTTTCTGGTAGGCACGTGTGTGGGCATTGGAGATGGCCGGGGTGATGTTTTGCCCATGACTTTCAAGCATTCTCTTGAGAGTCACCTACTTTGGTGTTGGAGGTAGCACAGGACTGCTCAACTGCTTGTGATCTCTGCACTTCAGCTTTCCTGAAAGCAGCCTTCCTGCCCTTTGTTCCTGCAGCTTTCCAATTGTTATGCAAGTCTCTTTGTCTATAGTAATGCTCTTCCTACTCTAAATACCTGTAGTGATTATTCTTTGCCCAATTAAACTCTGATTGATAAAATAAGTTGACTGTTGACTGCCCGACCTTAGACTTTGGGGCCTGTAATTTAATCTTTTGATTTGAATTATTCATAGTGGAAAGTGCATGTATTACTAGCTAGTGAGTTCACCTCATGGACAGACCGGTGTCCCCATCGTAGACTGGCTTTGCTGTAAACCGATGGTGGTATTATACACAATAGTTCTTACAAGGAGATGAAACTTTGTTTCTCGGCCCCAGATGGAAAAGCAATAGCCCCTGCCTAAAATTGGAAGTGAAAGGAATATAAAGTTCTAAGAAAATGAGAGTTACGTATTTAGTTTTGACTGTACAACAATCTCAAAATCTGAATGGCTTATAAAAATAAACATTTGTTTTTTGTTCATGGGTCTGCAGGTGGGCTGTATCTCTGCTGTGCTCAGCTGGGAATTGGCTGGGCTTGGCTCCAAGTTGTGAGCTGGGTTCAGGTTGGTTCCACAAGTTTCTTCATTTTCCTTGGACTAGCAGCTCTCCTAGGCAGGTTCTTTTCATGAAAAATCGTGGGAGCATGATGCGCTAAGTAAAAAAGAAAAGACATTTAAGCTTCTGTTCACATCATGTTTGCTAACATTCTGTTTGCTAAAGCATGCCATATGACCAGCCACACCATCAATAAAACAGGGTAGTTTACTTTTCCCACGGTTGGAGGCATTACACAGGTTCTCAGCAAAACAGAGAGCTTTTGGGATAAATTATACTAGAATGCTCAATCAGGTCGTGGCTTCACTCTGTAATGTGGACTCAATCATCCAGTGCTTTATCGAGAAAAAAGAACAAGTAACTCATAAAACTGTTTCTGGGTAAAATATACTTGTCAAGTGAGATATAACACTGCAGCAAAAGTGATGTGTGAGGAGAATCACAGAGAAATTCTCAAGTAAAAATGTAATTTGGAAGGAATCCAGAAGCCAGTTACCTCCTCAACTCTGTATTCCTAGTGCCTAGACCATAGTATATATTAGATAACTATTTGTTGTCAGAATGAATTACTGAACTAATGGTACTGGTTGACCAGTAGGTTGTATTGAGAAGGGCTCTGATGCCAGGTAGAGGCTTAGGATTAATTAGTGATGTCTGCTTAGAGAGAGGCATGGAGGATGGCTCTGTATTTACCATTTCTCCATTACTCTTCTTTAGATAAGCTAGATCTCTTTTAGCTTTAAGATTCTTTATCTCTATGATTGAGATTCCCTAAAGGGAAAGATTCAAATACACCTATGAGTCCCCTGAAGGACCTAACATAAGAAGAGGAAAGCAGAGTTTCTCAGTGCTATGAGTGGTTCAGCGTATGCTTTTTGAAGTCAGCTGGATCAAGAGTCAGCTCCCAGGAAGACACTTCTGGGCTCCATCTATGTACTCTCAGCACTTTCCATTTCCTTGCACCTTGTAGGATGCTATATTAAATGAGATGATGCATGCAAAGCTTTTAGCACAGTGCCTGGCACATCAAAATGCTTGCAATTATTATTAATAATTGTCATATGAATTAATCTTATGAATTTAATTCTTATGAATTGTAAAACTTCATTTATTGAGGAAAGTTGAAATGGGCTTACAGGTCTACTGACGGATGGAGAAAGTAGAAGAGTACTGCTGCACGATGAAATCTCAAGGGCTGCTACCGTGGAGTCTCTGAGAGCAGTTATTCATAGTGCTAAAGCAAAAATAAAACTAAATCAGAACAATGTATTCTTTTGAATGCCTGGTTTAGCTTGGAAACTAAGAACAGGCTCACTTAATCACTATGGTAACATTTTCTGGCCTTCTCTCTGTTTCTTGTTCCTTTTCTCCCTCTCCTCCCACTTGGAGTTGGCTGGAGAAAACAGAAGTGGAGCAATTTTCTCTCAAGTAATCAAACATGCCAATTAGAAAGGGAAGACTGCCAGATCCCAAGAGCTGGGTGGCAATTTGTAAGCACCAGTTGTATCAAGGCACATATGATGTCACTGGAAGCTTGGCATCTCAGAGAAGGCCAGTTTGATGTGTTAACCGATTCATATGCATGAACGCCTGGCCTACTGAGTCTGGTTATCCTCTGTAGACACTCAGAGCAAAGCACGGAAAGCTAAGTGTCTACCATGCTGATTTTAGCCAAATGTTTGCACAGTGT
Source organism: Ailuropoda melanoleuca (assembly GCF_002007445.2). Classification (NCBI taxonomy): domain Eukaryota; kingdom Metazoa; phylum Chordata; class Mammalia; order Carnivora; family Ursidae; genus Ailuropoda; species Ailuropoda melanoleuca. Next base: position 71,717,602 of record NC_048233.1, on the reverse strand, counting down.
TGTTTCCATTAATGAGAAGCCAGTTGTGGCAGGAGGGGAACTACTCAGGAATCCTCTTGGTATAAACTATGATGCTGGACAGGGTGAAGGACTGATAGACCAGGGTTCATCTTTTTTCTGCACCAGTTAATAGCTATCTGGCATTGGTTAATTTTCTGAACCACCTGAGCCTTTGTTACCTCACTTGTGAAATGGAGGCAGCATTGCCCCCCATAAGGTTATTGTAAGAATCATATTACTTTCTTTTTACTCTCCAGTTTCTCACAGAATTTAGAAAAAAATCTTACCCCTTCTCCTGATAGAAGTATTTTTCTGTAATCTGCCTCTCCTGGCCTCTCTGACATTGTTACCTACCACTCTTCCCTTGTCCATCTCATCATCCAAACGCCTTACTCATTTTTTGTTTTTTTTTCCTCCTGCAGCATGCCAATCTTCTTCCAGTTTATCAAGGATTTTGTACCTGCCTTTCCCTCTGCCTGGAGTGTTCTTGCCCCCAGTTGTTGCATGCCACTGTCTTGTCAGACATGTCTCAGCTTTATTCACCCCCAGCCCCACCACCACCATTACATCACCATCATCATTGTTACTAACATTGACCAAGTGTTTATCAAGTATCCAGAACTATCCTTTAGCATTGTAAGTATGCTGACTCATTTCCTCCTCACATCAACCGTATGAAGTGGGCTAAATTATTACCTCCTGTTTTACAAGTGAGGAAGCTTGGACACTGGAGGGGTAACTTGCCTAAGGTCATCCAGCTGAGACAGAGCTGAAATGTGAATCTCCACAGATACCAGAAACATGTATTTGATTATTGTGTCTCTGCGGCCACCCAAACTTAAGAAGCCGTCTAGTCACCTCCTCTCACATCACCTAGTTTAAATTCTTTACATAGCAATCATCTGATATTTTTTCTTATTTAATTAATGTGATGGTTTGTTTATTATGTATCTATGTGGCCATGAAAATGAGTAAGACTGTTCACTCCTGTAGTCCCGGTGACTTGAAAAACGCCTGACACTTAATTACCACATGTTCAATAAATATTGGTTGAATGAATGAACAGATGAGTGAATGTTATACATTGAATACCAGGCCTGAACCTGGCAAATAACGGGCTTTTAATACATGTTACTTTCTCTCATCTCCGTGGCCTCCATCATGGTTGAAATGACTCCCTGTTGACTATCAGGGGCTTTCAATTTTCAGTACTCATATTGTCCCCATTCTCTTTTCTGTGACTTATTAGGATTCCCTACGGGTATAGGTCATGACCTTCAGCCATTGAATGCCCTCTTGGGTCCCCCTTTTCCCACCCTCAAAGTCAGTAGCTTTAACATTTAATCTGTCTTTAATTTAGACTCTGGAGAAATCTCAAGTAGCTCTCAATCAGGACAAGTTCGGAGATACTCATGTATTTCAACAAGTTCAAATTCCTCTGCCTGAATTTTAGCATCCTGTATAAAGTGACCTGAATCTGAAAATAACGTTCTGTTTTCTTTTGCACTTCAACTGCAGAAGGTTGCATTACACATGATCCTCACTTCATGGCACATCATTGTCACTGATCCACACAAGGCATCTCCCTTTTTATTTAATTTATCGGTCTCCTCTTATTTATTTTCCCCACTCTCATTTCTTTCCCTCTTCACAGATGACCATTTTAAGTTTTTTTTTTTTTAAAGATTTTTGTTTATTTATTCGACAGAGATAGAGACAGCCAGCGAGAGAGGGAACACAAGTAGGGGGAGTGGGAGAGGAAAGCAGGCTCATAGCGGAGGAGCCTGATGTGGGGCTCGATCCCATAATGCCGGGATCATGCCCTGAGCCGAAGGCAGACGCTTAACCGCTGTACCACCCAGGCGCCCCCCATTTTAAGTTTTTAATATATATACCTTTGTATGTGATCTTGAAAAATGTGCTTTCTTGTTTTATATTTTTGTATTACTAACTTACGGAAATGGTGTATGACATATCATTCTGTTCCTGCCTTATTTTTCCAGTCTGCATTATGTTGTAAGAGCCATCCATGTAGCCATCTGTGCACCTGATGCATTGCTTCTCACTGCTCTATAGCCCTCTGCAGTGTGCACCCATCAAATGCTAGAGACTCCTGGGGGTAAAGATTTGCAGTCTGGGATCTCCTCGCAGTACACTGGATGATCAGAGATTCCTTCATCTTGTCCTTGCAAGAGGTATATTTCTCCTTTGTCCAGTCTATCCTTTTCTCTTCATTCCATCCCATCCCAACTCAGCTTTATCAGTGCCATGCCCTGCTTTGTACACCAACTTCCAGCACCTAGACTACAGGTTGCAGCTAAATATTGATCATATACTCATGCACTTATTCATTCAACAAATATTTATTATTTGCATCCTGTGTGCCAGGGCACTATTTTAGGAAGTAGAGATTTTGCCGCAAACAAGAGTCAAGTTTTCTCTTCTCATGGAGCTTAGATTTTAGAGGGGAGACACAGACAATAAATAGTACAAATAAATAAATGGTGAATTGGATATGAGCTCCAAATGACAAGAAGTAGTCAGTCATGGAAATATCTGGGGTCTGAGGGGTCTGGAAGCTGGAACGTCAGTGCCACATGGTGGATGTAAGTCTGATCTACTGAAGAAGCAGCAAGAAGAATAGTGTGGCTAGAGTAGAATGGGTGAGAGAGAGAGAGTGGGAAGAGGTGAGCCTGGGGAGGTGAGACCAGGTAAGACAAGGCATGGTGAGGAGAATGGATTTTATTCTAAGCTTAATGGGAAAACCTATTTTAGGCCTGTATTCTAGAATTTGCCATATGTGGGTGATTATCCTTATTCTCTCTTACCGTAGCCTGTCTTGGAGGTAGGAAGTGTTCTAGTTTGGTTTTTGTGAGGGTACTGCAGGCTTTCTTACTCTAGGCCATCCTTCCTCTGGTGCAGATTACTGGCACAGGTACTGAACTATATGTGCCCTGTGTCATGACACTGGGGTTGGGAGCACCGTATCATGCCATGTGTCATTCAGAACTAAGAGTCCCGGCTCAAGTTGTCTAATATCCTTTTGAATCAAGGGCCAGCCCGAAGAGCCACTCAGAGTACACTGAAGACAGAAGCTGTTGCCCTAGAACCTGGAGCTTCTCTTATCTTTGGGGTGCATTCACCAGCCTGTCATCAGAGGATGAGGAAACCTGCCTGAGCAGGAAGATTTAGGTGGAGATGTACAGAGATTTGGTTCTTCATATTGTAGTTATCTAAGCAGGATTCCATTGTTTAGTCAGTCAAGCTGTTTCAAATCACTACATGATTCACTAAATATTTCAAGTATTTCCTTTCAGGGATGACACCCTACTCCTACACCTGGTTTAAGCCTTAGCATTCACCTTTAATTGGGCCCTACATGCCCCTTTAAGATGTTGTAAGTTGTGCAGATGTGGTGGACACGCCGCCCCCCCCCATGTCCTGCCGCTAGCCTACTTCCCTGCTGTCTGCTGTCCTACCCCCCCACCTCCCTGTGTTCAGCCTTGGAGTAGCTGGTCCTCTAGTTTGTTTCTCTGCACCATCAAGCTCAAGTGGTTAATGGCTCGTAAACAAGGAATGAGCTCTCAGTGTACATTTAAAGGAGTCCATGGTGAGTAATCCTTTGTGTTGTGAATAATCACCCAATAATTTATCTCGTCACAAGTATAGATTTGGAGTTTTTATTAAAGGATGTCCTTGTAGCAGTATTAAGGGGAATTAAAAGAATGTTTTTGGAAACTATTTGGCTAGGGGGAAAGAAATAAAAAGGGTATTCAAGGTGAGTGAAGTGAGATCATGGGATGAAAAAACTGTGTGAGAGTCTTTTGTTAACTTAAGGTAATGAATGTCTGGAGGCAGTGTTTTTGAGGAAAAATATTGGGGGGGGAATTTTAACTTGAAAAACTCAAAACCATTCACCCACTTTGTATGCACATATAGCAGCCCCCACATTTGAGAAACAGAAACCGAGTTGTGCGGAAGCATCAGTTCAGCGTGTCAAAGTGTTTCCCATGTAAGCACAGACAGTACCAGCTGCACAATTTGTGGGGCCTAGTGCAAAAGGAAAATGAAAGGCCTCGTGTTTTCAAATTATTAAGAATTTCAAAACAGTAATAGTAGAGCATGAAACCAAGCATGAATCCCTCCTATGAGTGGGGCCGTGTATAGGTTACCTCCAAGTCGGCCCTAAGCACAGCATTGCTTTTTTCTGGCAGCCCATAATAGACACAGTCAGTGTGAAGATGTGAAAAGAACATGAGCTTTGCACTGAGACAAACCTGGTGTATCTGCAGTTTAATAATTTAGCAGCTGGTGGCAAGTCACATAACCTCTCTGAGCTTTAATTTGATCATCTATAAAATGGAGATGTTGCTCTTCAGTTTGCAGTATTCCTGAAAGGATTAGTAATACTTCACTTACAGTGCCTTGAGAGGAGAAAGTGTTCAATAAATAGTAGCTATGACAATGAATGAACAAATGAGTTAAAAAGCTGGAACTCCTTAATGACACTCATCTCTGTTTTCCAGTGCCTGTTCCTTCAATAGATCTTATGACATTGAGAGACCTCTGGCTTCTCAAAGACCAATTCTGGGAACACTGGAGAGCCACCACTACTTACAGAGAGTGGAAGAGGAGGGCTAAAAAGTTGAACACAAGACTTTTCTCTTCTTGAGATGCTTGTAATCTAGATAATGGGATGAGACAAGAGTGTAAGTAGCTATACTATAATGTAGAGTGGGATAAGTGGTACAGGACGGCTGCTTGACCAAGTGCTGAAGAGATTTAAAGAAAAATGAAGCCAAATATGATTAGAGAATAACTACCAGATTGAGGTAGTCCCTTTATTGCCATAGAAGATGAAGTGATTCAAGTTGAAGGAACGAGGGCTGCTATTGAGTGGAATAGGCTCCACTGTCTTTGTGTGGATCCTTAGTCTCTGGGGCACACTCTTTGGTGGCCCCCATGAACCATGCGTCACTCTATTCATGCACTTACGTAGATTACTCTCTTGAATCTTTCTTGACCTGCTTTATTCAATAAGATGTGGCAGAAGTGACACTGTGCCAGTTCAGTCCCAAGCCTTAAAGAAGTCCAGGCAGCATTTACTTTTGTGCCCTTGGGGGCCTTGAGTGACAGTTCTGGAGACATCATGTGGAGGGACTGTAGAGAGAAGGTCCAAGAATACATGGAGGAGAATTAAGGAACCCAGCTGACAACAAGAACCGTGTCCCAGATGTGAGATATTAGGCAGGCTCTTCCCAGCTAGTTCCCAGGTGTTTGAGCCATCCCAGCTGAGGTGCTAGACATGTGAGTCAAGAGGCCATCTACAATGTTCCAGCCCTGACCATATATCTTGTGAAGCAGAGATGAGTAACTTGTCAGAGTTCCTGAACCAAAGAATTGTGAAAAATAATAAGAGAGTTCTTGTTTTAAGTCACTAAGTTTTGGGATAGTTTGTTTTGCAGTAATACACAATTGAAACAGAAATTGGTGCCTAGTAGTAGGCTGCTGCTATAATAAAAGGTGTAAAACATGGAGTACTGGCTTTGGAAATAGGGGGTGGCAGGGGCCAGAAGGGCCTACACAGGACTGGAGTAGAGGCAGGAAGAGCTGTGAGAAATTAACTTCTGGAGACGGGAGAAAATGAGACTAGTATTATATACTGGCAGAATAATGAGCCAAAATGTTGTGTTGGTCACATGAAAAACAGAATGAGTATCTAAGGAATTGATGGCTTTGTAAGGGAATATCCAGGCAGAACACGGAAGATGACAGCTGGCCCCGTTTAGCTGCCATCAAGTAAAGGGAAGATCAAAATGAACTCAGAAGGCACTTCCTAGTTTTCAAACAGTTTAAAGAAAATACAGGAGGTTGGAACTTGCTGGGTTTGAAAATAAAACTTTTTCCCATTCCCAGCTTCTGCAGCCTGCAAAAGATTTAGAAAAAACATTACACATGATGTTTTATATGTTCACTTTAAATTTATGACCACAAATCTTAAATAGACACTCAAGGCTACAGCTAATCCTCACATACTTTTCCAGTTTTTTCCCAGTCAGTAAGAATTTATAACTCCTCTTCTGTCTTCAAGTCTCTAGCACCTCCTCTTTCATCATTAATGCCTTCTCTTCAGACTTCATAAAGAAGGTGCAACCAAATCAGCATTAATTCACCTGTCCAATGCAGACTCCATTAACTTCTATTATCTGTATCCGTCTTGTGTTTCTGGCTAACATAAGAGTAGAAGTGTCTATGTTCTTGTCCAAGGCTAATCCCTTCACTTGTGTTTTGGTTCACTGTCCTCTCATATATTTAAGAATTTTGCTCCTGCAATAATCTCAGAAAATTTCCCCACTCTATTAGATTATTTTCACTGGCATCCAAGCATGTCTTAATATGGCTTTAAAACATCTTCCTTGACCCCTCATTTCTTATAAATTTCACAGGTATTATCTCATTTATCTGTTCCTTCTTACAGAAAACTTCATGAATAGGTTGTCAGAAGTCACTGTCTCTACTTTTAATTTTGTGTTTACTCCATTGCAGTGATTCTTACCAAGGTCCCTACTGATCCACATCTTGCCCAAGCCAGTGATGACCTCTGTCTTCATTTTAGAGACTCTCTAAGCAGCCTTTGACACCTTGACTAGTTCTTTGATTAGACATTGTCTTTTCCAGGCCATGATAATGCAAGATTTATCTAATTGTCCTCTCACGTGATGGTGACTCCTTATTAGCCTGTTTTACTGCCTTATCCTCTTTAACCAAGCCTCTAGACCTGGGAGAAGCTCTCCTACCTTTCCCCTAGCTTAAGACTCTAACTGCTGTCCATAGACTAAAGACTCTTAAAGCTTAGACGTTCTTTTGTAGTGTGTGTTGGGGGGAGGTTTTAGATTTATATTCTAGCAGCTGTCCCAAAGCTTCCACTTGGACGTCAAATAAGTATATCAAAACTATGGCCAAAATTGGAATATTGATTCTTACCTCTTCCATCTATTCTTTTGCATATAAAACAATGATACCACTATCTAGGAAATCGGACAGTTGTTGACACATGGTAACATACTTATTCAGACATTTCTCATATTCTCTTCCTTAAATGATTCTAATTGGTCTAATCTGCTTTTTTGATTGTCTAGGCATCACTGTCTCTCATCTTGTAATGTTTTGACTTTCATTGTCATCCATTTGAGCTAGTTTAGAATGGAAAACCAGGAGTAATTTATATCATTGAAATGACACGAATCATCTTTTTGGGAGGACAGAATAGTAGTACCCCTCTGAAATCTGGTCACTAAGTAATCCTTTTAGATGATTACCAGCCTCATGAGCACATTAGTGACCACACGGTGTCAGGACTTTGCTTTCCTCTCTTAGAGGCCTGAAGACAGCTAGGTTCAATCACTGCAGTGCAAGCAAGGACTCAGCTGTGGAGAGAAGTCATGATGACACTGCTGTCCGTGTCCAGAGGAAAGCAGCTTAGTTCTAATGGTCTTTTCTCATTCCCACAATCTGAGGACTGAAGAGGCTCGAGTGGAACAACTACATGCCCTGTTTTTTTTTTTTTTTAAGATTTTATTTATTTGACAGAGACAGCGAGAGAGGGAACACAAGCAGGGGGAGTGGCAGAGGGAGAAGCAGGCTTCCTGCTGAGCAGGGAGCCCAATGCGGGGCTCGATCTCAGGACCCTGGGATCATGACCTGAGCCGAGGGCAGACGCTTAACGACTGAGCCACCCAGGCGCCCCTACATGCCCTGTTTTAAAATCAGGCGTGTTTGGTAGTTAACCGCTAGTTGTGATCATTTAGGATTCAGATGCCGTATTCTTCCAGGGAAAAGTGGCATATGTGGGCCAGTCAGAATGGTGGACTCTTCCCTGGTTATCAAGTAGCATTCATGTTGCAGTTTGGGAGAGAAGTTCACATAAACGATGTCCCCTAGCCTATGCTGGATCACTGATCTGTGGGTTGGAATGGAAGGTACAGATGTTTTCTTTGTTCTCAAGTTTTTAATTACACGTTCTTCCCTCCTTGCACCCTAACTCCCAATCTTCCTGAACTGTGTCGGACAGTCAACTTGGGAGTTAGTGTCTAGCAGTGGGGAATTGGAGAATTATCTTACTATTTTCATTGCATATCAGAATGGTATTTCCTTCTCAGCTGGTCATCTGGCAATTGAATAAATTCTATTCCATTCTTGAATTATGGGAGAGGCACTGGAGAATGTATGGCTTTAAGATGGAAATCTCTAGCAACCTTTGCTCTTGGGCTTTCTGTATGGATACCTTTTCTGATGTTGACTTCTTGTCATTTGCCTTGTCTCTTGGGTCTTTTTGATCTGTTATCCATCCAATGTCATTAGCAAGTGAGCTAACTACTCAAAGGCGGGCTCTGTACTTGCTTTTTCTTGTGTTCCTAGTGCCTGGCACCGAGTAGTGATTAATGAAGTTAGATTAAATTAATAACAACAAAAAAAAGAGGGACCAAGAAAGTTAACTTATAAATGAAAATAATGCAAAGGCAGTTTTTATTTCCCTTTTGAGAGATAGCTACCCTGATACAGTAGTGCCTTGGAGATATCCTAGCTTGGTTTTAATGCTATAAAATTATTATTTAAGTATCAACATGAGTTAGGTTATCTTATTCTAACTTTTTGATGAGGTTATTAAGAGTCATTGAGATTACATAGTTAATAAGGGATGTTGGCAGTACTCAAATATTGATCTCTTTCATAGTTTATGTTGTTGTTGTTTTTAACCAAACCCCACATGCAACAGGGATAGTAAGTTTGTATGAAATGTGCTGTGTTAATGTGTTGCAAGATGCTTTTGGCTGTCAGGGGTCTCCTGCATACAAATGTGGACATGATGTCTACTTCAGGCCCTGAAGGGCACAAAGTGTCAACTTGGCAAGGGGTGGAACACATCTAATTACCAGTTTGGAGGCTTCTAATTATTCTGAAGAATTGGCCAGAAATTCTTATGCCCATATTTCTAGCTTTACTACACCTCGGCATGGAATGATTGCTTTTAGCTGTTGGTAAAAACTTTCTTGTTTCTTATGCTTTTCCATTTCCGGGTTTGCATGAATTAGGGTTTGCTTTTGATTGCGTGTCATTACAATGCCAAATAATAGTAGTTTAATCACATGGGGTTTATTCCCCCTGCTTATCAAAAATACCTGAATCAATTCAATAATTCCATGAAGTTGTCAAGGACTCAGACTCCTTTTTCTCTTTACTCTGCCTTATCTGTGGTGTGGTTTTGATTCTCCGGGTCACAGGATAGCTCTTTGATTTCGAAGCATCACATTCACATTCCAGGCAGGGAAGAGGGGATAGGGAAAAGGAAAACAATAATCAAAAGAAACAATTCAAATGACTCTGTCTTCTTTTTAAAAACTTAGTATCCCAGTGGCCAGGAGTGTGACACAGGGTCACCTCAACATGCCATAGAATTTGGCACATTGCTACTTCATATAAAATAAGGTTCTATAGTTAAGGAAAAACAGGAAGCAGATACTGTATAGGTAACAATTGACATTTGCCACAGTCTACCCTTGATTAAACAACATCCATACACACCCTTCTTTTCAGACATCAGTCAACACCCCTGAAGTCACATTTAATTACAACATTCAACTCAAGGTCCCAAAGCATTTGCCAGGTTCCTGAGTTCCCATAATGAATAAATTTAATGACAGTTTTCTGTTTGTCTCCTATACAGTTGTGGGAAAGGAAGAGAGTAACAATAATAAAACGATAATTCAGAAAAGAGAATTGGAGACACAGCATTCTAGAGCAATCACCAGGTCCTCTGGGTAGTAAAAGTGATGCCTTCTTGCCCTAGTGCACTTTATGGGTCTAAGTGCCTTGGTAGCCAGTTGGCTTTACTTTCTGGAATTATAGTCCTTGTCTTTTATTTTCCAAGGCCAAATTTGAGGAGGGTACTGGGAAGGATGTCTTTTATAGGGTCTTCACTGCTTCTGCAGTCCATTTCTTGTTCATGGAAGCTAACGACCTGGGGATTATTTTAGAGTTAAGTAGCCACAGATCATTGGTTTCCAAGAATGGAGTTTCTGGCAAGACTTAAAATTCCTGGCTGGCATCCAGCTGATTCATTACCTGTGAGAGTAACAACAGCACACACCTTATTTAGATATTTCTGAGCCTGAAGATTCTTCTTCCCTTTTACCTATTGCTCTTTGTGTTCTGACCACCATCCTTCCTCTTAGCTTAATGGCTTCTGTCTGAGGGAGTTCCTAACAGTAGGCTTTTGTGGCAGGACAGCCTTTTCATCTCAGTGCCAGCAGGTTAGCCTTCTCTCCCTTGCAGAGAGCTAAAGAAAAGGTGTTTGGGGAAGGCCTGCAGCTTTGTGACTGGCCCTTTTTAATCAATTTTGGGGTTCTTGAAGAGCCTGGGTTTTTCAACTGCAAGATTTTGAGGAGCCCCCACCTAATTTAAATTACAGTCAGCTGCTAGAGAGTCTTTTCCTTAACCAATTGGTATTTCCTTTCTTCTTTCTTTGTGGTTTTACTACCTCGAGACTCATTTTGTCTGTCTCTTTCAGAATGTCACTGAATGTGGCAAGCAGGACCCTGCACACATTAATTTTATTGGATGCATCCTGGGTGTTCCTGACCTTTTCCCCTTCTACCTTTTTGGTTGCAAGCTCAACCCCAGTGACCCCCATGACCAACCAGCCAGATGCCAAGAGTCTCTGGCTTCTCCTGATACTTCTGTATTGACTTGAAATGCCACACTGTACGGTGTGGGATATAACTTCTTGGGTGGCTGCTGAAGGGGTCGTAGGCTATATCCTGGGAATATGGGGGAATTAACTTTTCATGCGGTAAGTTTTATTCAGTGAGAAACAGGTAGCAGTGGAGATAAAGGCACATACATTCTTTCTCCTCCCTTTTTCCAGTGGATGCCTCTGTGCCACAGTTTTGTCATACAGCCTGACTGGGGTCGTCCCCATTGCTGAGCACAGATAACAGCCGGGATACTAGCTGTGTGTCTGTGGCTTTTCACACTGCAGTCGTTACCATGGTAATTGAGCACCTTGTACTGCTCCCTGAGCTTCCCTCTTTCACTTGTCCTTTCCTTCATTCTGCACTGGGATTCTACCTCTCAAATAAAGCAGCAGCACCTAATCCCTGTCCAGGTCTCCATATTCAAGAAAAACTGAATTAATACCCCACATTCTGACTTTTTCTTACCATTTCCCATAAAACTTATGACCCGGATGACAACTGGTATGTATCCCAAGGTGTAGCAGTCGGAAGTCTAAACACCTGGTTTGCCAATTGCATGGAAAAGGATCGTCAGCTTTCCATTCAGCAAAATCTGTGTCCCTACTTCCCAAAGACTTGTTAAGCCTCTCCTCAGCTGGGAAAAGGTGCTGTCAGAATACTAAACTATAAAGCCTTTTCTTTTCTTCCACAGTTTTTGTCCTCTGTGATGCCAGTTTTAAATGCAAGTATAAGAGCGTTTAACTTGTTATGTAGAATTATTAAAATTACACAGTTGTATTTCATTGCTTGTGCGTATACACATATATTTTCTTCTTACAGCAGTGGAAATGCAGAACAGTAGTAACCTGTTTTATTTGTACTTTTCAGTACATCCAAATTATACCAATACTCTGTCGCTTTGCCTTACTGATAAGTATGAAGGGACTAAAAGCAATAGGAGCTATGGGTTGCCCTGTATTTCCTTTTCATTCTACATATTAGCTTGGGCTGCCATAACAAAATACCATAGATTGGTGGCTTAGCCGACATTTATTTGCTCCCAGTTCTGGAGGCTGGGGAGTCTGAAATGGTTGGGTTTTGGTGAGGGCTCTCTCTTTGGCTTGCATATGACTGCCTTCTTGCTGCATCCTTATGTGGCAAAGAGAGAGAAATTTCTCTCTTTCTTTTTTTTATAAGGCACAATCCTGTCAGATAATGGCTCCACCTGTATGTCCTCACTTAACTGTAATTACCTCCTAAAACCCTTAATTCTGTATATAATCACATTGAACTTCTACGTATAAATTGGGGGAGGGGTGGTGGCACAATTTAATCCATAACGTTCTATGTCATCACTCTGAGCATAACTGGTTAGCTGTTCTAGGGAAGTAACATGGGTGAGAAAGATATGATAAGGTTCCTTGGTCATTCGTTTTTCTCAAAATGCCATTGCCATCTTACTGCATTTTAAATTCTTGTTTAAATATAAAGTGTGGCCTTTTGGGGTTGTGAGTGCCTCCCTCTCAACCTGCTTGTATAGTCTTAGCTGTCACACATTCTCCTTTTGTGTCTTGTATGTCTCCTTGCACTTCCAGACATTGTGGCTCTGCTGGGATCCTCTGCTCATGGGGTATCCTGAACACTTTATGCAAACGGGTGGCAAGAAACAAGAGATTCACGTATTGTGTATCTCCTTTGCTTATACGCATTCTCCATTGTCTCATCAGTCTTCGCTTACAAAGTGTAAGTTCAAATATTAGTTTATTAAAAATTTCAAGATAAGGAGAGCAGAGTCTGTTAGTTTCTGCATCATCTTTTTGGTACCAAGTGTGTTTGCCTGCATATAACAGAAAACTGTAATAAAAGCTGCTTTATCATGGAGGAGTTTATTTCTTGTATATAACAAGAGGTCTTAGGGGGGAAGTTCATTGTAGTGTAATGGCTCCACAAAATCATGATGAAATCAGTGTATCATTTTGCATCATCATTTCTAGACTATGGTTTTCACCCTCCTGGTGGCAAGATGGTTCCTGTTCTTCCTTCTTCCAGGTATCAAAACTGCATGTTGGGCAGGGAGAATGAGGAAAGTTAAAAAAAAAAAAAAAGTAAAAGGCCAAAGAAACCAGCCATCTCGTCTGTCTCCTAAAAGAACTTTATTTTATTTTATTTTTGGAAACTAGCTAGCAACGTCATCTTCTCATTGACCATGATTGTATTACTCAGCCATATTTTGCTATAAAGAAAGCTGGGAGATTTAGTATTTTTTTTAAAGATTTTATTTATTTATTTGACAGAGATAGAGACAGCCAGCGAGAGGGGGAACACAAGGGGAGTGGGAGAGGAAGAAGCAGGCTCACAGCAGAGGAGCCTGATGTGGTGCTTGATCCCAGAACGCTGGGATCACGCCCTGAGCCGAAGGCAGACGCTTAACCGCTGTGCCACCGAGGCACCCCACGAGATTTAGTATTTTTAACAGAGTTCTCCAAACAAAATCAGGGTTTTATTGCTAAGGAAAAAGGGCAGAATTGATAATGGATAGGATACAAGTGCTCTCTGTCTGTCAAACCATCCCAAAATTTAGTAGCATACTACAATAATCATTTCATAATGCTTTTGGAATCTTTGGGTCAGGAATTCAGACAGATATAATGGATCTGGCTTGTTTTGGCTCCACAGTACCTGGGGCCTTAACTGGGAACTGGGAAGACTCACATATCTCAGGGTTTCTCAGATAGCTGGAAGCTGGAATTCTCAGCAATTCTTGCTTGGAATGTATATCGGTTAGGGTAAGCTAAGAAAACAGAACCAATTGGGTAGGTAGGTAGGTAGAGAGATATTTTATCTTTTTCTATCTTTTTTTTTTAAGATTTTATTTATTCATTTGAGAGAGAGAAAAAGTGAGCACGAGGAGGGGGAGAGGCAGAGGGAGAGGGAGAAGCAGACTCCTCACTGAGCAAGGAGCCCTATGTGGGGCTTGATCCCAAGACCCTGAGATCACTACCTGAGCCGAAAGACAGATGCCCAACTAACTGGCCACCCAGGCGCCCCTGTCTGTTTATCTATCTATTGATTAAAATTTGTTAAAAGGAATTGGCTCATGTGATTAAGGAAGGTGAGAAGTCCCACAATCTGTCACCTGCAAGATGGAGACCCAGGAAAGCCAGTGGTGTAGTCTGCAAGTCTGGGGGCTGGGGACCCAGTGGTGTAGATTCTGGTCTGTGTATATGAAGGCTTGAAAACCAGGAGTCATAAGGGTAGGAGATGATCAGTGTCATAGCTCAAACAGGCAGAGAGTGAATTCAGCCTTCCTCCACCTTTTTGTTCTGTTCAGGGCCTTGATGGGGTAGATGGTAACCACCCACATTGGGGAGGGCCATCTGCTTTACTCAGTCCATGAGTTCAAATGCTAATTTATTTTGGAAATACCCAGAAATAATGTTTAAATCAGGTATCTGAGCACCCTCTGATCAAGTTGACAAAGAAAAGCAATTATTGAATTGATTCAGGTATTTTTGATAAGCAGGGGGAATAAACCCCATGTGATTAAACTACTATTATTTGGCATTGTAATGACACGCAATCAAAAGCAAACCCTAATTCATGCAAACCCGGAAATGGAAAAGCATAAGAAACAAGAAAGTTTTTACCAACAGCTAAAAGCAATCATTCCATGCCGAGGTGTAGTAAAGCTAGAAATATGGGCATAAGAATTTCTGGCCAATTCTTCAGAATAATTAGAAGCCTCCAAACTGGTAATTAGATGTGTTCCACCCCTTGCCAAGTTGGCCTCATTTGGGACTGTCAACTAGTGTGTCTTGGGCTTTCCTCACTATGAAGGCTAGATTTTGAGAGAAAATGCCCTAAGAGACTTGGGTAAAAGCTCTATGGCCTTTTCTGACTTAGCCTATAAGTTCATATATGTTATAAGTGAGTCATTAAGGTTAGGCCAGATTCAAGAGGAACCCCACCTTTTGATGAGTGGCTGGCAAGGTCACATTGCAGAAGAGCATGTGGAATGGGAGATGTTGTAGCCATCTGCCATAGTTGGCTGTAAGGTTCAAGGATCAATGAGGTGGCTCTAAAAGTACATTATTTCCTTCACTTTCATGTGATTCTGATCTCTGGAGGGAAAAGTAGAGCAAGGATGGAAATGTGGGTTTTTACAGGATTTTTCACTTGTCGGAAAAATAAATGCTTAGTATCTAACTCCATACTAGACTTTTTTTTGTTGGCTTGTTAAGCTTTAAAAAAAAATTTATGTCCCATATATCCATTGTTTTGGTATGTACACATCGATGGGTTTTAACCATTGGGTAGGTTCTTGTTACCACTACCACAAATATAGAACAATTCTAACGTCCCAGAGAATGCTCGTTTTGCCTCCTTGTCCTTAGTTCCTCTTTCACTTCTAACGGCTGATAACCTCTTATCTCCAGATGAAAATTGCTTTGCTTAGTGATCTTCCAAATATGCTGTACAGGGTGCACAAGATGATCCAAGCGGGGGAGAGAAAATAACAGAATTTCTGTTTCTGTCTCATCTGTTTACATTTCAAATTTTCGTTTAATGTTTTAAAATGCACATAATACATTAGCACTGTGGTACACACATTTAACCTATAAATAAATAAACATATTGGAGGGGTTGTTTAAAAATTGATTACTGATAAAGGTAAGTGACCAACAAGTTTTTAGACTACTGGCTTAGATTAGCACCAAAAGCAATTTCCTCTGGGGTGGAATATGGTATGGTTGTTTACACATGGACTTTTTTCTTAGCCAAATATAATAGTGAATGAAGGACAAGGAGGCTACTCAGGGAAATGTATAGCTCTCTGAGTTGGGGCTTGGATTTCCCAAATGAGATTGTAAAATGTCTGCAATTACTCAGTTTTTTATTTCCCTGATAGATTATGGGCTTTGTAGAAACAGGGACCATTTCTGTCACTCATTTAAATATATGCCTGGCATATTCTAAGACCTAAGGACATAGGAGAGAACAAGACAGTCAACATCTTTGCTCTCATGAAGTGTACTTTCTAGAGTAAGAAATAAATAATAAATAAGCAGACAAAATAATTAACAAATTTCAGATAGTGGTAAGTTCTAGGAAGAAATAAAAGAGGGTAATGGGATGGAGGGTTACAATGGTAGGTTAGATATCCATGGGAGACCTGTCTCTGAGAAGGTTCTATTTGAGCTGAAACCTGAATGATAACAAGGATTCAGCTACCTGAATATTAAATAGGTTTGAGAATTTGATGGCAGATAGGAATATCACATGGATTTTTATTTTATTGATTGATTTTTAAAAGTATATAAAGCCTAGACTGGGGACAAATCTTGTAGAAAGCCTCCATGCCCAGAAATCTGGGTGTCAGTAGAGGGCAATGAGCAGTGACATGGTGTGTCTAGACAAAGAGAGCCTGAAACTGTTATGGTAGCTTTTCTATGGCTCCTGGGTATTGTGGAAAAATATCCAACAGTTATTCACACCTTTTTAAAGGGGCCTGGAAGTAACTGGTGGATCTGGAGAGGGGTCACTCCATGTACAAGTTGGTGACCTGGATGGCTTGCTCACTGAGCCTGGATGGGAACCCGTGTCTTCGGGGGATGCCAGTGTGGGCTCTATTCATTATTCTTCTCTGTACACTGTGGCCCACAGATATCCTATTCATTCTACTGGGCACTGAGGATAAAATGGTAAATGAGTCAGCCCCTTTGCAGTCTTTCTGGTTCTCTTCTCACCGGAGAGGGTCACCATCTCCTTGTATGTCAGTTGGGGACCTACAAGAGGCTGATACAGAGATAAAATAAAAAATGGAAAGGAGTTTTTTTGGTGGGCAAGCCCACAAAAGATAAAAGAGGAGAGGGATGAGGAGGAGGCAGAGAGTGTCAGACTGTGCTGTGGGTCTGACACCTGTTCATGGAGAGAGGAAAAGGAGGAGGAGTGGGTTGGAAGATCCTCAGACTTCAGTGCAACTCTGAGAAAATCTCATCTCGCCAGTGATTACTTGTTAGAGGAGTCCCATACTGGGCGGAAATTGCCAGGTTCTAGAACCCCAGGGAGAAGGTGGCCTTGGCCTAAGTGCTGCAGTGGATTCCAAAGGCCTCAGCGGGGGCCTGACAGCTTACTGCACTCCCCACAGCAGGTTGTCGCTTGAAGGGAGAACCAAGAGGTGCACCTCCATGGCTGCTGTCCTTGTCCTTGGCAAGCATTCCTTGTGCCAGCTTCTGTGGGTATGTTTATATTGAAAATGCTATTCCCCTGGGCCTCTGCTCCCGCTCCCAATTAATTTAATGAGCATCTTAGAAAGGAACCACGGAGCAGTTTTGTTCCTATTGATGCTTGTCTCAAGGAATGTCATTAATTACCAGGACATAATTCTTGGCCATTAAGTTTTTATTAATTAGTATTTTTTTTCAGTGTGTATTTTGGAATCGTGGAGGGTAGGATTCTATTAACTCAAATCAGCAAATGGAAATTGTGACTGATGTGAGTGGGTTGGAAACTTCTGTGGTGGGGGCTGAGGGCCAGAGATGGCAAAGGGATACAGACATATGCACTGTGGAGAACGGGAATGAAGGCACCTGGGATCACCTATAGTATTGTCCCAGCGCTTACAGGCTGTTGAAGTTCTGAAGAGTAAAGCAAAGGGGAAGAGGGTTAGGGGTGAGTTAGTGCTTGAGTCTTGCAGCTGGTGTGAGCCTGTGGCAGGGTGCAAAGCAGCTGGGTTGGGGATCAGGAATAATGGTATGCCCCTCACCTCTCCCTAGAAACTGTCATCTGTTCTGGGGTACAGTGGGAGCGCCTCTCCTACAGGGCCATATAAACTCTCCCTGTTGCAGATATTCTTTACGGTTCCTGTTTACTTGAGATACACTTCTAGTGCCCAATTACCCTTGTTTGACTTTTTTTTTTTGCTCTTGTTTCTTTTTCCTGAAATTGATGGCCAAGTTATTACTTAGTCTTTGCCATTTTTCCAGATGCCATTAGTGACTCTCAGAAGCAACACATGCTTGACCCACTGGGGACCAGGAGTCTCCAAACAGCATTCTGACCTTGCTTGGGAAACACATGGGTTTTTCAAACAGTGTGTGATGTGTCACCAGAGTGGCACTGGAAAGGGAAAGAGAAGGGTGGAAAATAAATTGAGTTGGAATGGTGGCAGAACAAATACCATGTTAACTCATGCATTCAATACATAGAAGAAATTGTCTGATTCCTTGGTAATTAAACTTTAACGAGAGGCTCGTCCAGCCCCAAGTAAACAGACGTAATGATCTTTTGTCCACGATAAAAACGGGTATATGGGATTTCTTACTGAGACTTTCAGTTTTAAGCTGTTATTAAGTCTTGAGTAGGAAAATTTGGTTTCCTTTTAATCCTTTTTTTTTGTGTTGGAAAGGAGTGAGAGTGTGGTGGGAGAAAGGAATGTTCGTGTTTGCAGTGAAAAGGGAAAGGTCTGTCCTAGGCTGAGAATCTTCTAGAAGGAAAATAAATCACAGAACTTGAGGTGGTAGTGATCTTAGCATCTACTCCAACCTGTCATTTAGCAGATGTGGAAGCAGAGACGGAGAGAGGCTAAGATGCAGACTGATGGAGTGGAAAGAAGATTAGAGTCCAAAGGGCTGAGTCAAGTACCAGCTGTGCTGTAGCTCCCTGTCACTGAGCTTTGACGCCGGCACCCTTCCCCTGTGACCTGAACTTCTTGGACTTTTGGAGGCAATGTGGAACACTCAGGGGCCAAATGTAACTTCCAGAATCTTAGGCAAAATTCCCGGTACTTGTTGGCATTGTGAGTGTAAATAATCGGTTCGACCTTCTTTGCGTATTGTGACATTCCTTGCAGTTCTGTCTGATCCCCATACCAGCCCTCATCTCCTAACACACAGTTCTGACGAGACCCAAATTCAGTCTCTATTCCTGTTCTGAAAGTGTTTCTCTTGATGTTCTCATTTGGTGATTCTTGGATGTTAATACCCATGGGTCAATTAACATTTGAAAGCTTCCATCTGGATCCTTGGCTTTAAAATCATCAGTACTTTCCCCATATCTAGCACCAGTAGAGAGGCCTACATAACAAGTGTAAAAAAAAAATCAGATTGGACTATCTAAAATTATAAAAGTTGGAGCTTGATATGAAAGAACTGAAATATATTAGAGTGATAATGGTACCATGGGGAACAAAGAAAAGGGACACTAGGCTAGTACAGGGTCACCACAGACCTCTGCCTTGTAAGGTAGACAATCACTCTTGCTCACCCCAGTGACATTACAAATCCTGGAGTTTTAAACCTTTCCCACATATGTAACCTCTTGCAGCTGACATTTCTTCATCTGTTAAATGACAATCGTATTCATCCTGGCTCTTAAGGCTATTGGGAGGACCAAATTAAACAATGGCTTCATAAAACTTGAAAGTACTATTAAAATATTAATGGGTTTGCTAGCTGGTTAGTAGGACTGGACTACAACTGGGGATTCCTGACAGCTAGTTCAAGTCCTTCTTTTCATAGCACTGGGGAGAAAGTTGCAAATAAGGGTAAGTTGTAGAGAAGACAGTCAGTATTTGGAGACAAAAGGAAGACAGCACCATAGCATCTTTCTTGGAAAGACACTTAAAAATGTTAGTATATAGCATTATTCAAGTCATAGTTAACTGTTTAGAAACCACATGAGTCTATACTCTGAAGGAAAAGGACAGTAATGAGACTGAGCTCTTCCTTTTTGGTGGACATATTCACCGATGCCAAGCAGAGAGCTAATTTGCTTCTCTTTATTCTCGAGTAAAGGTGAGGCAAGGGGTGACCATGGAAGAACTTAAAGCCCGGGGATATTAAAGCGTGAATTCTCATAAATAAAACTCAAAGATTTCCTGACACCAAAGATCAGGATCAACTTGTAAGAGAAAAGCAAGGGTCTAGGAAATTGGTCTATTTACTAATGCTTTTGTCCTAAGTAATATTTCTCCAACCAGAATTCAGAGAGCATCGTATTTCATTTTTCTGCTTCAACCTCAGATTCTTTAGAGAGGACCCTCAAAATCCATTTGCCATTCTGTGGGATGCAATCCAGGACATGATCATCATCATTATTATTATCACTGAAGATAAAGAAATATATCACTTTCACTATTTCCTGCTTCCTGCATAATAACTCAAGTTCTGTCTCTTGGTCATCTACTTTAAGGGACAATATAATGACATTGCTGGGAATTACATATATCTACTCATTCCAAAGCCAACAGCTTTTGGTTCAGCTTTAACATCAAATTCTATTAAAAAAAGTCATAAGAACAATTTCTTTCTTTCTTTTAAGAGCTAGGGAGTCTTATCTCTACAAAAGTGGGTCTAAAAAGTTCACTGCTCAGTATCAGTTTCCTTTTGGGAAATGGCATGTTGTTTCTGAATGGAGTTCTATCTTATAAAACTTAAGCACAGTATTTCCAGTTATTAAACAATGACCCAAGGCCTGTCAACAATTGGTTTGCTTCATGTCTGCTTTTTTGGGAAGACTATCAGAGCACAGTTCAGAGGAACATCGTGACCCTTAACTTCATCTCCAGAAGTTTATCCAGCCCATACTCATTGAACACCCTGTGTATACAAAGCACCAGGTCCAGTGCTGAGTGTACAAAATGAATAAGGCCTTGACTTGATACTTGAACACATCTAACAGATGAACAAACGTCAATCCTCCTCTTCTCTTTGTGGAGTGCACAGTTTCTGTGAATGATGCTAGATTCCCAGAAGTCTTGTGTAAGGATTTGGCTGCATTTTCAGTGCCTTTATCTATGTGGTTTTAAGGCAGGCATTCAGACAAAATTATCCTTGATTGTGTCTGTGTACCATCTGTGTGCCATCTGAATCCAGAGGCCTGTAAGTCTATGTAATGCTATATGGTGAATGCTATATGCGATATAGGTACAAAAACTAGTGGAAGTGCAGAAGAGAGTTTCGTAATAGAGGAAATAGTAGTTGAGTCTGGGCTCAACAGGCGAGTTAGAATTTTCTGGATAAAAATGTGGTTAAAGGTATCCAGGGAGGAAACAGCCTATGTGAAGGTATAGAGGTGTGAGAGAGTATGACGCATTGGGGCATTTTTATAGTAACTGTAATGCAGGATAGTGGTAGTTGCTGACACTAGTTGCGCAGGCTGGGCCAGTCTGTGATGGGCTTGCTCTTTCTATATTAGGTTATCTTCTTAGACTGTTCATATTTTCTTGGTTGATGGAGAAACTGAGGAATTACTATCTTGTTCCAACTTCTCTTCTGGTGTTGTAACTCAAGATAAGCATGTGGTTCTAAATATCAGTGCGTTTGATTCCACATGGAACTCAGCTTCCCCACTCTGCCCCTCCACCAAGCCACAGAAAACCCCTTCTTCCAGGCCAGTCACGGGCCATTCAGAGTTGTTTCCATTTGCTCACGTGTGCTGCTTTTGTCAGGAATCACATTTCCGCTTTAAAACTTATCCAATGAATTGAAGTATCAGAGCAGGAAAAAGTTAATAAATTTATCAAGTTCTTCTCTCACAACTTTTTCTAATTAACGATTAAATGCTGAAGTAATAGTTGTTAAAATGTTGATAAAAAGTTTGAGGAAGCTGGTTGAAAGCAAGACCGATGAGCTAGGTAGAGCAGTTCTTCAAAGGCACGTGCTGTTTCCTTGCCAAAGCCGGTAAAGCCCTACCGCAAAGCTTGCTGGCCCCGATGCTAGAAGTTGTTGTGTCTCTGCCATGGTTACAGTGTTTTCAGTTTTATGTATGTTTGGTTTTTTTATTCATGTCTGTTTAGTCTTTCCCCAAATGTCAATCATATGAGGTGATTGATTAACAAATTTTATTGTATTTATATCTCTCACTTCAATTAAGTACATTTAAGCCGTGTATAATATGAGTTCACTCAGACGGGCTTATCATACTTACGTGACACTTTTGTTGCTCAGTAATAGTGGAAAAGATGAAAGCTTTAACTTCCAGTTTTGTTTGGTCTATCTTCTGTATGAAGACAGAAGGGCCTGAGATTGCCATCTGTGAGCCTCTCATATCACAGTCTTTGGCAGGATTTCTGTACTGTAATACATAATGTATAACACATAATGTGTAATACTTGGTATGTGCTATATAATATCCTATATGTCATTTAATCAAATTATATATTGTCTTGCATAATACTGTCATATAAATAATATTAATCTTTTCCTTTGCTCATCTTGTCAGTGCTATTGACAGCATGTGGGGTGGGGACATCCTTTGTCCTGTCTGGTTTTGGTCTTGATTTCATAACTGCTTAAAAATGGAAGACTTGCTACCCTTTCTTATACCAAGCCCCATTTTACCTGAGAGTGGTTAGGTGTTCTGGCTCAAAGTCCCCACAACCTGGCTATGAAATTCTGTTCTGCCACTCACTTAATGAATATATCTTGAGCAAATTACTAGTGCAGACCTTATTTTGTTTCTCCAGAAAATGAGGAATAATACCTAATTCAGGGTGGACTATCTAACCTCTGTTTGATTTATATAATCGTAATTTCCATCTTAAAGGATTGTTGAGAAATTTGAGACAGTTTTTTATAGTGTACTTGTACATGGTTGGCTTTTGATGGGGACCCTCTTTCAACTTACATATGGCTAGCTTCTTGCTATGCCCTCCCATGGTGGCACATGGGGACTGGTCAGCAAATATTAGCTGTTATTATTATCTTTAATTATGATGTTTAGTGTGTAACTGTTACCTCATTTGCAGACCTCAGGGTTAGATCATGTATCCTAAAACATGAGAAAACAAAGGGAGATTGAATATAGATCATGTAATCCCTGGGTATGGTTAATCTCCTAGGTGTGGTAATTAATGTTATGATTTGATTTGATCATCTCTAAGTTGGTACAGGTTATTTCTAAACCCACTGGTTTAATTCCTTGTAGTAGCTATATTATCGTACTGTTGGCTTGGGTTTGGAAAGTAAACCCTTAATGCCTCCTAAATTCTTTCTAAGAAGTTATAGTCTCTGATCCAGGTGGATGCTAACAGTTTGGTGGTGTGGCACGGTTATGAATTCAGTCTTGAACCTTAAGGAAATCTAGATGTTCAAGTACTTCCAGGTCTTTTTCAGGGAACACTGTGACTTTCTATGAATGATGCTAAATTCCTAGAAGTCTCATGTTGGGATCTGGCTGCTTTTTCAGTGTTTTTTTGCTCCTTATGCTTCCTAAAAGAGCACGAAGATAGAATTATCCTTGATAGTGTTTATCTGCATGAATGTAGGAGGGAGGGAGGGAAGAAGGAAGGAGAGGTGAGAGAGAGAGAGAGAGAGAGGAAGAGAGAGGCAGGCGGGGGGGGGGGTGGATATAGTTGTTGAAGTCAGAAAGACCCTACATAGAGTGACCAGATTCATCAAGTTCACAGCCTTTCATCCATGTGGGGGTATGCTGTTACTAGAAAACGCTGGGGTGTGTGTGTGTGTGTGTATAGCATACACACACACACACAGCAAGGCTTTGAATAGAAAACTAAAGACCTTGGATGGATTCAGCATTTTTAGTTCTAGCTAGGTCACAACTTTGGAAGAGAAGAAAGGATATAGGGTGTGTACACCTTGTGTCTTAGTCCATTTGATCTGCTATCACAAAGTATCCTAGCCTGGGTGGCTTATAAACAACAGAAATGTAGTTCTCACAGTTCTAGAGGCTGGAAGTCTGAGATCTGAGGGCCAGCATGGGTGGGTACCCATGAGGGCCATCTTCCAGGCTGCAGACTGCTAGCTTTCTGTGTCCTCCCCTGGTGGAGAGTAGATAGGGGAAACAAGTTTTCTAGTGACTTTTATAAAGACACTAATCCCATTCATGAGGGCTCCACCTCATGACTTTATCTAATTCTTATTACCTCGTAGAGGTCCTGCCTCTTAATACTATCACATTGAGGGGTAGGGTTTCAACATTTGAATTTTGGAGGGACACAGTAGTTCAGTTCATAATCCTGGTAACATAGAAATTATATTGAAGAACAGGATTTGTTTTTATAGTTTGTGATTTATAATATCATAATGGTGATCTCTTTGGGGGAAAAAGTCACCTTATAGACCCAAAAGAATTTATTTTTTAGAATATTAGAACTTATTAAAGTATTTAGTGGCTTAAGGAAAGGAGAGAGACAAATACTCAGAAACTTGATACTAAGGAGGATGGTATATGAAGTCGAAAAACAACAATATGATAATGTCTTATGCGAAAGTATCATTTCCAAAGTGTTTTTATGTGATCTCATGAGATTTTTAACAGTAATACTCTGAATATTTCGGAAATATGAAGATCTGTATTTTCCAGATGAAGAATATGAGTTCCAGAGAAGTTAAGTGGTCTGTTTGAGGTCACATAGACATTAAACAACATATCTGAGACTAGAATCTAGATTTTCTGAGTATAGTTCTATATTCCCATTATTGTAGAACATATTCATATTTTTTTATATAATTTTTCCCCCAATTTGAGCCTTGCTTGTGATTTCAGAAGTGTTCTTTTAGGCCATAAGGAATTTAAAAATTTTCACTTTTTTCTTTGTGGTTTCTTTCAACATGCTTGCTGTTAAAATGGCTTCATTAATATCTGGTGAATTCTTGACTTATCCTTTTGAGGATTTCATCTCTGGAAATATAAAACAGTGAAGGGAGATTTCTAATTTTAGGCTTACTTCTGGCGAAGAGAATTGAAGTAGAAGTGAAGGGCAACTTGGAAGAAAATTAACAACAGTGTTTATAATAGTGATGAAAGCAAATGGTGATCGAAGTCAGGCATTTATCTTAGGCTCTAGGAGGGGGTATATTTCAAGTAGTCCAGATAAAAGAAGGTTAAGAGCAAGAAGAGAGTCTGGAAAAGAGAAAAGACTGGCATTGAGGTTACATATTATTCCTTTGAAAAAGAAAGTAGTGGTAGTGTAACTTCATGGGCATCTCTGTGTTTGGATTTAATTTGTCACAAAAGGAATATATATTACTGTATAAATTTCTCCTCAGCTTCTGCACCCCAACATACACTCTATTCATCTACTGAGAGTAATGCAGCTAACATTTTGATGTGTATTCTTGCAGACCTATTCTCCATACACATAAATATATACTTACTTATATAGCAGGGTAATCAATCATTTCAGTTTTCCCAGGACTGAGGAGTTTCTGGATATGTGGGTATGATATTGTGATTTATGATAAATATATATTTGGCTTTTGACCAGTTCTTGGCACAGAGCTGCAAAAACCTTTGGAATTTTCTGTCTTAAGAGCAATAAGGTATCTTTTGTTATGTTAACAAGACGACTTTTGGAAAGCCCTTAGGTTACCTATGGATGGGGGGGGGCGCTGGTTGTCAGGGGAACCAGCCCCTTGATTATTAGAGTGTTGAGGGGAGAGGGACTGGAGGTTGAACCAATTGCCAGTGGCCAATGATTTAAATCATTTGTGATTCTCTAATGAAGCCTCCATTAAAACCCCAAGGACAGGCTTCAGAGAGCTTCCTGGTTGGTGAACACAGGGAAATGCTGGAAAAGTGGAATGTCTGGAGAAGCCATGCAAGCTCTGCACCTCTTTCCCATACCTTGACTTATGCAGCTCTTGCATCTGGCTGTTCCAGTTCTATCTTTTTATAATAAATCAGTAATCTGATAACTAGAATGTTTCTCTGAGTTTCGTGAGCCGCTCCAGCAAAGTAGTGGAACCTGAGGAGGGGTTCTTGGGAACTTCTGGTTTATAGTCAGTAGTTTTTCAGCACAGGTAGCAACCTGGACTTGTAATTGACATGTGAGTTGGAGGGTGCTGTTGGAACCTCCTTTGTGTAGCCAGTTGGTCAGAAGCACAGGTCACAACTTGGGCTTGCAATGGGTATCTATTTGGGTTGGGGGCAGTCTTGTAAGACTGAATCCTTCACCTGTGGAATCTGGTGCTATCTTTGGGTAGGTAGTGTCAGAATTAAGTTGAATTGTAGGACAGCCACCTGGTGTCACAGCACTGCTTGTTGTTTGTGTGTGAACTCTGCACCACTCACACACATTGAAATTGGGTCCAGGAACCCAAAATAGTGGGACCTTCAGTGCTAAAACAGGACAGTCCCAGGCAGACTGGGATGATTGGTCACCCTATCTAAACACAGATGGGTGAGAAAGTGTCTGCTGTCACCCTCTCCTGAACATCCTCACTAAAGTGGGATTAGAAGAGGCAAGTGGCTTAGTTGACCTCACAGGCAGGAAATGGATAAAATCTTTCAGATGCTTTTCTGGTTTTTGAATGATTGTCACGTGTGTTCCTGGTATCTAAAATTGGTGGCTCATGTAACTCAAGATCTAGTCTTTTCAGGCCAAGTGCTATGGACACTTTCACATGTCTGCCACATCCTCTGTCAAGACCCAGAGCCAAGCCTTGGCTGTAGAGTTACCTTACTCTTCATCACACTAGACCTCATGGCAGGCTCATGAGACCAACCTCCATTCAGAGTGTCCCTGCATCATGAGAAGTAGGGGAGACTCAGGAGTTTAAACTGTTTCTCCCTCTCACCCTTCCTGCCCCTCTTCCTGTATCTCTCTCCCTCCCCCTTCCCTCTCTCCCACTGTATTACTCCACTCTCTTGACTCTGCTGACCCCACTAGAGTGACTCAAGGTCCCCTGTACAGTGGTCCCCTCACAGAATTCAAAATAGGGAGCATAGTAAGAATCCCTTCAACTTGGTGTTTCACTTTGACTTTTAGAAGTCACGTTTTCTTCTCTTGACTCAAGCTTTTGGATGAAAGCTTGAACTCAGTTGTCTGAGCTCTTACTTCTATCAGTTCAGTTGACCTCTGGCTCTTTTCTCATAATTCCTTAGTCCAGCATTGTTGGAATTGTCCTTCCCTCATCCTGTCTGGATCTTCCCCTCATGAAACACTAGTGAGTAATCCATCAAGTCTGACTTTCTAGCCTATTATTTTACTAAAGATATTAAGTACTCACCTTCTCCTATACTGGCAGGAGGCACCTCATGAATGGCCTGGTCTTGACAGTTCAAGGCTGTAAGAGGTCAGTGTTTTAAGGAGGAAATTTGAAATTTAATGGTGTAATGTTTGGAAAATA
Source organism: Ailuropoda melanoleuca (assembly GCF_002007445.2). Taxonomy (NCBI): domain Eukaryota; kingdom Metazoa; phylum Chordata; class Mammalia; order Carnivora; family Ursidae; genus Ailuropoda; species Ailuropoda melanoleuca. The sequence goes on along the minus strand of NC_048233.1, from coordinate 71,690,775 downwards.
CTTTCCCTAGTAATACAGGTTTCTCCCACTACCCCAAAGTAGAGCATTTCTATAAAAGCTCTGCAAGCCAAAAATGGTGTAAAGCAAAGAAACAATTACCATTAATTCACACGGAAAATTTTTTGAGTGTTCCCCCAAAAAATAACCTCTTTCAGGCTTTTCTGATACCTTAGGATTCATCTTGCTAATGGATGCACAAAATAAATCGAGATAAAGCATAGACGCTCACACACACAGTTCAAATCTGTGGTGGCTGATAGTGAGATGCTGAGTGTAGTTCCCTGGGAAGAAGCTTGGTGGTGGTGCCATTCTTGCTGCATGGGCTGTATGCTGCCTCTGTAGTGGTCTACTGCAAAAACAGACACCAACTGCTCTGTTCACTTTCTTTTTTTTTTTTTTTTTTTTTTTTTTTTTTTTTTAAANTATTTGACAGAGAGAGAGACAGCTAGCGAGAGAGGGAACACAAGTAGGGGGAGTGGGAGAGGAAGAAGCAGGCTCATAGCAGAGGAGCCTGATGTGGGGCTCGAACCCATAACGCCGGGATCACGCCCTGAGCCGAAGGCAGACGCTTAACCGCTGTGCCACCCAGGCGCCCCTGCTCTGTTCACTTTCCACCTTTCTCTGTAAAAGTGAAAATCATCTTCTGATTCCTTCTGTGCAGCAAACACAGTTACTAACGTAGGTCTTTTGTAAAAGCCAAGTGGCGTAACGCAAGCTTTTGAAAAGTAGAGGATAGTTGTAGATCATTGAAAAAAACTCAAAGAGGATTAAGCATGTATTGTTTTCTGACTTGTTTTCCTCATCCAACAAAATACCGTAGATATTTTCCCACGTCAGGACAGAGAGCTACTTCATTTTTTGTAATGGGCGCAAACGATTTTATGTCATCAATGCACCATAATTAATTGAACCATTTCCTTCTTAGTAATGGATGTGTAGGTTCAAACTTGATACCAAAGAGGAGAACAAACTTGCAAGGATAATATTGACAAGACTATGAAGAATCAGTGCAGCTAGTGAAATGTTTGTTACAGAAAACAGAGGGTTTCTTTTATCCATATTTAAAGCAAAAAGAACAAGGAAGGGATGGGATCACTGCTTGGGCAGATGGTATATGGTTGACTGATGAAAGGCAGGTAGTGATTCAATGTCTATTTTTCTTCTCTGTTCTACAACAAGGAAATGATCTTTAAGTTGGAAAGGGCAGAAAGGCATGACTACCAACCTGGAATTTAATATGTGCAAACATTTGGGACAGTGCCTGTAACATAGTAAGTGCCCAAGGAATATGTTAAAATTTCCATTTTATTATTACTATTATTTTGTAGAATTTCCAGGAATAAAAAAAAGTGCTGGATGATCAAAATGGGTAAATCGCCAGTTTTTCAAAAAAGGGGAAAAAAGATGAATTCTGAAAAGAACACATCAACGAATGTGACATCAATCTCTGGTTGAATTCAGGAACAAAGTATTTAGAGATGAATTGTGAGTGTTCTGGAAAGGAGATGAAATTATTGAAAACAATGAGTTCCAAATAACAAAGTCTAGCTAGACTAATCTGATTTCCTTTGTTTGGTCTTGTCATTGAATGATTTGATTAGGGGAATGTACTAGATGGAAAATACTCGCATTTTAGTAAGATATTGGACAAATTGCCCAAAAGCTGTGCTTTCTTGTGCATTTTGCACATGCTGTACTCTCTGTTTAGAAGCTCTTTCTCTCCTCATCTATTGATGATTGCCCACTCATCCAAGGCAGGATAGTACTTCTGGAATAGTAACCAACATTTCCTTTTTTCTTTTCCAACACTGGCTCTCCTTGAGTCAGCTAGGCTGACTTTAAATAAGTTATGACACATCAAAAAAAGCAACAGAAAAAATAGTTGTTGGATTTGGATTTGAAAAGTCTAAGTCTTCAGGGAAACAGAAAGGACTGTTGGCTAGAAAAAAGGTTTGGAAGAATACTTTGATAATACAAAAATAAAATCTTCCCTCATAGAGACTAGATACTAAAGAGTAGAGGCCTGGGATGAGGAGGTCAGAGCTAGTGAACATCCTACCACCGTTGCCACATGGCATTTTGATACTTGACCTTCCCACTGACCGTTATGCTCTCCCTTAAACAGCACCATTGTCCACTGATAGCCTGGCATGAATGATGCCTGTCTGTGTCATTTATGCCTCATCCTATGTAGGCAACTACCCCTTTGGGACCTATGACACAAGCCTCAGAGCTGGAGGATGGGGAACCAAGAACCTAGAGGGGAGGTTGTTGTGTAGATGGACCTTAACTTAGGTAGACCTAAATAGAATCAGTCTTCCCTTCACCACCCTTGCTGTCAGGATGACAGTAAAAGTCTCTACTTTTTCACTTTCTTGAGAATTCAGACAAAAGTTGGGAGAGGGAAGGAAGAAAGTCTCAATTTTTTTTTTGAGGTTTCTTGTATAGCCTCAAGTACAGTCCAGTACTCTTTCTTGAGCTCCTCTTGGACTCCAAGTCCACTTGTGTGATAGCACCCATCATAAGGAACTGCTGTATTGTCTGTGTAATTATTTCCCAATTAGACTGTGAACCTTTTAAGGGTAGAGCACAGACTCTGTTTGTATTTCTTGCACATGGTAGACATGTACAATAGGCAAGTATTTAATAGATTGAATTGAAGATGGCTAAATGTGTAGAATTGCCTGGATTCATAAGTAATTAAATATATATTCGAAGAATATTGGCTAATGTGTTAGTGTCAGCTTTGAATTATTTCTCTATGAGGTATTTCTAGGTTCCGACCTCTACTTTCTGGGTTTCTGATTATCAGTGACTGGAATGAGATATAACTCATTGATTATATTTTGGAATGATAGGAAGCCAGAAGGGAAAGTCAATACACTGGATGGAGAGTCAGAATCCAAGGAGAGAGGACTTAGTTGAAATGATGAACCATATATGCTTTCTTGCTTCAAGCTTCTTGCCAAAGCTTTATTTGATAAGGTTATTATGAGTCAAATTATGATGTAGCTTTTACTATATTATATATTTAATGTAATTTTTGGATTTTATTTATTGAAAGGAAAAGATGCATGAAAGCAAGGGTCCCACTTTGTGTCTCACTGATGAGATCATGGTGAAATATTGGGTACAGTTCTATATATAATATTTGAAAAGGATAATGCTGGAAAATTTAGAAGAAAATATTTTTGGAAACTACATTTTTATGGGAGTTAAAAAGGGATTGAGGCTAGACCACGGGAGACATGTCCTCATAGGGAAGTGATGGCTGGATTCTCTAACATGTGAATGCCTGTTATACAGTCGATCCTTGAACAACACAGGTTTGATTTGAGCAGGTCCACTTAAATGTGGATTTTTTTGGATAAATACAGTACAGTGCTTTAAATGGATTTTGTCTTCCTTATGATGTTCTTAATAAAATTTTATTTTCTCCAGTGTATTTTGTTGTAATAAAACAGTATTTAATACATATAACATACAAAATGTATGAATCAGACTCTTTATGTTATCGGTAAGGCTTCTAGTCAAAAGTAGGCTATTAGTAGTTAAGTTTTGGGGGAGTAAAGAATTATACATGGATTTTTGGCTGCCCAGGGAGTTGGTGCCTTAACCCCTGCATTGTTAAAAGGTCAGCTTTATTAAGATAATTCAGCTTGTGTTTCATGGCCTGATGGGTGAAAGTTATAAGGAAGCAGATGTTATTTTTAGAAAATTTATAGTGATTAGCAGTTTCCATCAATGAAGTCACAGTTTTGGGATCGTCTCCACCTCACTTCACTGGAAGAGTTTAAACTGAAAACAGGATGACCATCATCACACTGGATCCTTGATATGTATAGGTGACTGGATTTGGGTGAGCTCTAAGGTGGCCTCCAATTCAAAGACAAGGTGCTCTTTCAATGTATGGTCTTAGTTGGAGAGGGCTCTGTGGATGTATAGGAGGGACCTTTTGACCAAGTGGCAGAAATGATGGTGAGAACTGCTTAGCTCAGAACAAAGCTTCCTGAACTTTCTGTACCCCTCACTCTGTATGCAGGCCACATAGAAGGCAAATATCTGGGCTGTCAGACAGTAACTCATGTGAAAGAGAAGGAAATAACTCCTTGGTGGATGTGAACTGTGAGGAAGAATGATGATGCTACTCTATGTTCCATGACTCCGTACCCAGAGAAATAACAGGACTTGATCAATGGAAGTGTTTGGTGGGAGGAGGGGAGGGACACTGGTGATGAACAGGTAACTGTGGGTCTCATCTGGGAGAATGATGATGTCGTAGCCCCATGGTCCATGGCTCTGAGCCCAGCAGGTGAGTCTGGGACAATTGATGGCTTCTGACACCTAGGCAGTTGCAGTAATTCTGAACTATGTGCCATGGCCAAGCAGCTCTCAATGCTTCAGACAGCTTCATTACTGTAGGCCCATCCTTCACTTAGCAGCAGACCTTCTTCCATCAGCCAAAGACAAATGGGAAAATCACCCAGGCTCTACATGTTTTCAATATTACCCTCTTTCTTTTGTCCACACCAGGTTTGGTTTATGTGTTCTGTCTCCACTCTGAACTCTGGTGCAGAAGGCCCCTGGCATCACCTACCCCTCAAATGATATATGAAGCATGGACAAGAGGATCTCCTCAAAGGACTTGGCAGATTGGGGATCTCTGCAGCAATCAGAGAATGACAGAGTGTGCTCTGGCTTGTCTAGGAATAGGCAGAGGTTCATTACAGTTTTAATTCATCAAAAGCAATTCCATTCCCATTTCTGAGCACAGAATGAATGGAACTTCCAAGAATCAGAGTGGGCAACTAGCAAAGCTTAATTTCCTGCCAGAAGAAGGTAAATATATCCTCATGTTAGAGGCACCATGAAATGGTGTAGAACTAAGTAAAATTTTGAGTCCTCTATCTTCAAATTGCTGAGTTGTACAGTCTCTGAATATTTCAAGGTCACAAATATTTTGATTGTTTTCTTCCTAGTGAATTCAAAGGAGAAGAGGTAGTAAGTGACTATATTCATATAAACCTTGTACACTTTTCACTGATATCCTTTTTTTCTGAAGCTGCCAACTGCTTCCCCGGGTGTGCTGCAGCTCCCGCCTCTCCTAGCCTCCTGGCCCAGCACCCTGTGCAGATGGGAGTCTGGCCAGAAGCCCTGAGGTTCCAAGATGTGTCCAACCTGAGTCACCCCTTCACCTCTGGACAGATACAGTGATACACCATGGGGCATAGAGCCAGATTTCCTGTGCTCTGTTAGAGGGTCAGATGACAGAACCCAAAAATGTGTTCTGTTCTCTTTGCCAAACTTCTGGAGAAGACCTGCGTGCTGAAGAAACATGCCTGTTGAGAGATGGGTAGGGTCTCCTCATGGCTCATTGTGAAGCAGTGGATGGCACCATAGCGCACTGTCTCTCACTATGCCACATTTTTCCTTGCCTCAGTTCCCCCTGTTTCATGGCCTCCACCACTCTGGTCTTGCAGCTCCCCATCAAGTATCAGACCTTAATCCTTGCCCTGGGTTTTGCTTTCATAGATGACCTGGGCTACAGCAGAGATAAAGAAATCAGCTCAAATGAGGTTATTCATTCACTCATTCACTCAGGGCTGAGTAGCTACCGAATGTTGAGGGTTTGCTGGTTTCTGAGGACATAATAATGGGTAAAATAGGAACCCTGCCTTGAAATAACTCATTGTCTAGTTCAGAGAGACCGACATGAGATCAGGTAAAGCTCTTCAAAATTAGGAAAACAGATATTTATGGTAAAATACTTGAGATAAAATGTTCTTTTCTTGGAAATCTGGCTTTAAGAATGCTGCATATGATGTGTTACTGAGGCCCGGACCTAATGGGATCTTGAATCAGTTTTTTTTTTGCCTTTGAACCAGCATCAGACTAAGGTCAAAGCTGAAATCAAAAGGCTTCAAGTGCCCCATTTTCTAAGGAGAGCCATAAGAAACTGCCTATCACTAGACTAAATACCTCCCTGAAGGTTTTTTGAGATTTGGAAGAAATGGTTCATCTTCCCACAGTCCCTCAGGAATCTAAATGAGGAGGGGACTAGAGGGCTGCAACCATCAATTGGTTGACCTCGTGGTGATAGACATATTTTTTAGAGGGAAGCTTTTTTCCCCTAACCTCTGGGACTGCAGGGGAGCCAAGTGAAGCAGCCCCAAGAGAATCACCCATAAGAATCAGGAGTGCTTAAAGACAGAGCCATCTGATGGCTTGGTGAAATACTTGTTCAGCTGACTCATTCTGGTGTTGACTCCAAAACACATAGGGTGAATCTTTGGGAGAGTGGGCATGGGTGTTAATAAACATCTGGACTATTACCCGATTTTTGCTGTGGGGATCTGGAAGTGGGAGACCATGGGTATAACATAGATTGCCAGGCTTCAAAGGACTATGATGAGGTGTGTTTGAGAAGAATTTAGGGTTATCTGTACCACATTCCATTCATTTTTGCCCTCAGAGAATTCAGACCTAACAGTTCTTATGGGGCTTTCTGTAGGGGAGTTCAGATGCTAGGGAAGAACCAGCAGACAAGGACTGCTCAGGTGGCTACTAGGCCTTGCCAGGAGACATCTAACCTAAAGAAGAGAGAGGGGGCTTGTCCAGCAGGCAAGATTTATGAGGGCAATAATTGCTGCATTGAAAAGGAGAGAGAGCCAGAGAGAAGATGAATACTACGGTCAAGAAAATTGTGCACTGATGTGAAGAACAAAACATCAAAGGAGGTTACAAATATCAGACAAAATCTGAATGAACCAGAGTGAGGCAAGGGACTCATGCTCACAGGTTACAGGTGGACAGTAATTGAAGAAGATCCACATCCCTACCCTTCCTCCTTGACCCCAATGTAAGTCTTTACCCAGAGAAGCTAGGTGGGGTGTGAGTGGGAGGGGTGGCCTTTCCCATGGTCTTTCTCTGTTCTGGGAAGCCAGAGCTACAGTAGTTTGTGTTGGGAAAGGAGGTGGGGAAAGTTTTGAATGCTGAAATTTTAATCTGGATTGGACTGTGTTTTAATAATTAAAAATGACCAGAAATTTATAGAATCTGGGAAAATGAGCAACTGAAAGTTGTGAAACCATTTCCAGAAGTGATTTTAAGGGCAGGCTTGGATGTGGCCTATCCGCTTTGCCTGGATCTAACTGACCAGAACCCAGTGCCATGACATTAACCTAAAGTGTTGAGGTTCAGAAACCTACCCCTGTGTGTTCAGGAGGAAGAATGATTTGAACATGTAGCATTGTCTCTGTGAGAGGTGGCCATTTTGAAATCTGGAACACTGCACAAGTTAGAAGGCAGCAATCTAGTGGTTTTGTAATGATGGTAATACTGCTGATGAAAACCTGTCACGTGACAGACACCATTCAGGAATTCTCACATTTTCTCAAACAACCAACAGTGTTTTACAGGCTGGGTCTCCCAGAGAGTGCGCTCTGATTTGCCCAAGGTTAGGACCTAATATTTAATCCTGGCAATTCTGTGACATGGGTACTATGACTCTCATTTTCTAGAAGAAACCAAAAGAACTAACAATTTAATGCCACAACTAATAGATGGCAAATTTATTGTTAGTGTCTGGCTCTGTCCCACTTCAATATCCTGCTGTTTCTATTATACCCATGTCATCTGGTCATCTTGACTTCTGAAAATCCAAGGCCTTTCTTCTTTTCTTTGTTCAGGATGAATTTTCTGAGACTCATTTTGATGATTCTATGATGACCCCCTATTGATTTTCCACATGACATATATTCACTGCGCCAAGGATCATGCTGCCTACCATCAGAGTTTATTGTTCCATCTGGCTATTATTATTTCATTTGTACAAGATCCTGGTGTGTATGGCTCTTTTTTTGGTATAAAGTTCCTGTTTTAATGGTTTGATGATGTGCTGAGCTGCATTTGGTGTGCTGGGTAATTTCCTTAATTTGACTCTGATGTTTGTGAAGATTGAGTGTTCACCAGTTCATGCAATTTTGATTTTTGACTCATAAAACTGGAGCAGATGGGCTTGGGACTCAATAATTCAGCTACTGCTGATCAGTTTCATATCTTTGTTCATTTATTAATGGGACTGTTGCTAGTGAGTCTTTGTAATTTTCTTTTTGTCACCTCAAACAATTGTTTGATACTAATATACTGTCACTTTAATCTCAGATTATCCTTTCACATTTTTCGTGGAAGCTCAGTAAAAACACTTTAAAATAATCTGTTTAGTTCTGTTAAGTAAGCATCACAATATCATAATTAGATGTTGGGGGCTTTGGAATCCAAAATATAATTTCCTTTTTAATCAGTTTAAACAGTAACACATTGATTTAGCTTCCTAGCATGTTCTGATCTGCCAGTTGGCTGGAGCCATCAAAAGTAGCTTAAATGCGGGGTGGACACATAGGGAATATGTGGGTATGATTCTAGTTACTGGCTTGAAATTGGGAAATTAGTAAAAGCAATTTTGTCTTTACGTTGGTTGTCTTTTAATGAGTGACCATCAGTGGGGTCCCTTTAAAATCATGTACCCAACAAATATGCATCAGTAGCATGCTATTTTTATGCTAGTCTCTGTGATCAAAAATGATGAATGCTTGTATCTTTTGAAGCGTTCTCCACCTAATTGGGGTAGAGGAGATATATGTATGTATATGTTGGTGTGTGTGTGTGTGTGTGTGTACACAATCAACCCAGAGTGATAAATGCAGTAATATAATATGTCCAATATACAGTGATGGTGTAAAAGAGGAAGGATTAATTGGACCAGAAATCAGTTTTCACAATGTTTAATTGATATTTAATCTCTCAGAGAACTGTTTATATAACCATTCCCTCTGCTTAAGTAATGCATTAGGGCAATCAGTCACTAGTTTTCTTTCTTTGATCCCTGAGTCTTTCTCTGTGAAGTTAGAGAGCTGCATCCTAAGGCTTGGGTCTAGAGAGATTATTAGTATTTGAGAAGATGGACTTGGCCTTGGTTTCCCTATCATACTTCTTATTTTTTTCCTACTGAATGTAAACCATATATATATAGAATAACTTCTCTCCCATGTATAGAAGGATTCTCTTATTGAGTGTTGCTGCATGTAGATCTATGAGTGGCCAGGAAATGGGAAATAGAGTTCCCTTCAGGGTCATTTGCCACTTCACAGGTTCCTTGTAAAACTTTGCAAGTAGATCAGTCTTTGCAAACAGTGGAGTGTTTGATTTTTAATTCCCCCCCCCTTTTTTTGTAATTAGGATACATTTTTTATTAAGAGCTGCTAGAAACCAACATTTTTCCACCCGTAAATTCAGCATCTTCTGACACAGTGAGAATTACAATGGTAGGAAGAAAGGGGACTATGCAAACAAAACAAAGACATAAAATGTAATGAGGGAAAAGCAGCCAGCTTGCTGCAACTGTAAAGAAGAAGAAAACTTCAGGGAGGTCTGATTTATAGGGAATAATTATTATTGGCTGATTTAGAAAACTGGGGCAGAGATAGGAAGCCGCTGAAATGGCTGTTTTTGCAAACTGATTTGAAGAACCCTTCTCTTCTATGCCATTATAAAATAATAATTCTTGGTGAATGTGTCCCCTTTCACTTAAGGATTTGCAAGGACTTGAAAAATACTGCTTGAATAGAATTATGATGTCAGAGAAGCACAGTCAAACCACTATTTTAAATGTAAAAGCAAAGACCAGGAGCAGGACAGGGATTTGTGAAAAGTTGCCTAAGGGGTCAGAACAAGAGAATAGATCCAGTTAACAAATTCTGATTTTTCTGAATTCAGGAACAGTTGATTCCCACAGTTAAACTTTAAGTTCTAATTAGGGAATTTCATCTTCACAATAGCTTTCAATCTAAGAGAGATCATTTAACCATTCATTCATCATTCAGTTATCCATTAGACATTTATTGAGCTACTGCTCAATTGAGCTACTGCTATATGCCAGCTACAGACTTATATGCTAAGAGTACATGCATGAGTAAGACATCTCTTCTCTCAAAGAGTGCCTGTATTTAAAGAGGTGAATTTAAATGAACATGATAGACTAAGATGTACATTTTCCCAGTTGGGAAATAATGATTAATAAAATGGTTAGACTCAGAAACCCAGATGTTACCTTTTTGTTGTCGATAGAGTATTTTTCCCCCCTCAAATGAAGGATGATTTGCATGGGTATTACTGCATTTTTTTATAAGGTGCCACTTTAATAAGATACATCTCATCAGACCAGAAGAAGAGAATAAGTTGAAATCAAAACATCAGAGGTGGCCCTTTATATTTGGAAAGAGCATTGAACTGAACTCAGGGATCTGGGTTATAATTCTGTTTCTTTTATTAAGCTATTATATGAATTAAGAGATTGCACCTCTTCAGGATTTATATTCCTCATTTCTAAACACTGAGTTGGAGACTAGCTGCAGGGCTCTTTAAGATTCTTAATAAATTAAAAAAAATCAAATATGTATTGAGCACCTCTTATAAACCTAAATTGTCCAGGAAACTGGGGATAAGAGGTAGACAAAATAGACAGTAGGGTAGAAGGAAAATCAAAGTGTGATATTCTGGAAGCTATGTGAAGAAACTGTTCCCAGGAATATGGAGAGATTAATCTTCAAATATTGTTGATAGATTAGATGAAATGAGGTTAAAAATTGACCATTGGCTTTAGCAAAATTAATCACTGGTGACCTTGATGAGCAGTTTTAAGGGAGTGATGGCATAAAGGTGTAATTTTGGAGTAAGTTCTAGGTAAGAGACTGAATATATAAATAGATAATGGCCAGAATATATATAAAAATAGAATTGTGACCTACAGTCTGTAGCAAACAGCCCAGGAAACTAACCCATTGTCTACACTAAGCAGCCCAGGAAGTCAGCCTACTGTCTCCAAGTCAGAATTGTAGAAAGTTAGACCACTATCTCTAGCAAACAGTCCAGGAAACTAAACAATAACTCTTGTGACAGTGCCAAATGGCCAGGACTTGATTAATAACTGACAGCTTCCCTAATTTTTGTTTGTTTCAAACTTAGGGCCTATTAGAGAAAGCCAAATAGGCACCTCTAGCCATGATGTATAGGACATCCTGCTTCTAGTTAGCCTGCCTTTGGCTTCCTCATGCCTCAGCCTCCACTCACGGTGCACTTGAAGCCTTTGCTTTTTTCCATAAAGCTTTCCCACTCTCTGCCTGCCATTGAGTTTCTGCTGAAGCTGACGGGTGGTGGCTGACTCCTTTGTTATATCAAATTCTGAATAAATAGCCTTACCTTGTTCTCATTTGGGTGGTTTTGTTTATTTCCACATAGAAAAAGTGTGAGAAGAAAAATTGGAAAAAGAGAATATAGATAGTTTAAAAAGTTTTGTTATAAAGCTGAGTAGAAAAATGAGTCAGTAACTGAAGTGAGATACATTTCTTTTGATATTGTACTGGTAAGGACATCAGATACAGTGATTAATAGAAGCAGCAATGGTGGGCATCCTTATTTCTTCCTGATGTTAAAAAGAAGATTTCTTAAGTTTTATCATTATGACATTTTCTGTGTCCTGTATTAGATAGAGGACATAGTCTTCTGTTCCTAATTTGAGAAGAGTTTTTAAATTTGTTTTGAATATATATCTATATTTTTGTGGTTTAATCATGAATGAGTGTTGATTTTTTTGGGCAAATTCCCTTGCTGCATCTGTTAAGAATATTACATGGCTTTTCATCCTTAATGTTTATAATGTCCTGAATTATACTGTTAGATTTTCTATTGCTTAGCATTCTTGAATTCCTGGATTAAATTAAGCTTGGACTTAAGAAAATGCCTTGCTGATTTGGTTTGCTAATTGTGTTTAGTATTATATCATAAGTGAATTTTTATTCCCCCTACTTAATGTTGTTTTATTCACACTGACAGCAGATTTTGATATTGATAGTTTATATACTAAGCTTTTAAATGAGTGGGGTTTCCCTTTTTCTCCTACTCTCTAGAAAAGTTTGTATAGATCAGAGTTATCTATCTGTTCTTGAATTTTGACAGCATTTACTTCTGATTGCATATAGGCCAAGTATCTCTGTGTACGTGGGTGTCTATTTATGGAGGTACTGATTTCATTTCTTTAACATAATCATTAAATACATATTTTTAATTTCTCCTGGAATAAGTTTTAGAACATTTCTCTACACTTTCACATTTGATAGAATAATATTTTTATAATAGTTTCTTTTAAAAAATTTCAGATCATAATTATATCATTTTTTATTAATGTATCTTATTTTTGCCCTTTTTTCCCCTTGATCTTGATATTTTATGTTTTTGTCTTTCAATTAGCTGGTTTATACTCATCCTTATTATCTCCTGAAAATGCTTTCAAAACCTCTCTTTTGTTTCTCCCCGTGCCTTTCCACATCCCCCAGTAACTGTGGATCTGCTTTCTATCACTGTAGATCACTTTGTATTTTCTGTAATTTTATATGAATATAATACCATTTGTACTGTTTTTGTCAAGCTTATTTCACTTAACAGTTTTTTCATCCAGTTAATACATGTATTAATAGTGTATTCCATATTTTTGCTGAGTAGTTTTTGATTGTATGAAGATGTTATTTTTTTTAAAATCCATTCACCTGTTGATGGAAATTTGGGTTGTTGATAATTTTTGGCTACTCTCTATAAAGCTACTTTCAACATTTGTGTAGCCATCTTTGTTGTGTGCATATGATTTCAGGTAGGAGTGGATTAGCTGGGTTATACCATAGGCATATGCTTAATATTTTAAGAGATTGCCAACGTTCTTTTTCAAGTGGTTGTACTATTTTATGTTCTCACAAACAGTGTGTCAGAGTTTAAGTTCCTTCACATTGTCACCAAAACTGGGTTTGGAGAATCTTTCCAATTGAGTCATTGTAAGAGTTATGCAGTGCTATTTCTTTGCAGTTTTAGTTTGCATTTTCCTAATGTCTGATGATACTGTTATTTGCCTTCTGTGTTATCTTCTTTTGCCCATTTAAAAATTGGGTTGTTTTTTCATTATTGAGTTCTGAGAGTTTTTTATATGTTCTGAATTCAAGTCCATCAGGAAAATTATTTGCAAATACTTTATCCTTATTTGTGGCTTGTCTTTTCATTTTCTTAATAACATCTTTCAAAGAGCACAAGTTTTTGATTTTGATGAAGTCCAATTTAATAATTTTTTAATAGATTGTTCTTTGATGTTTTATCTACTAAGTCTTTGCCTAACTTAAGGAATTTCTGCCATGTTTTATTCTAGAAGTTTCATAGCTTAATGTTTTATATGTAGACCTAAAATCTATTTTGAGTTGAACTTTAAATATGGTGTGAGATATGTATTGAAGTTCACTTTTTTGCATATTGATGTGTGGTTATTACAGCACTATTTGTTGAAAGACTATTCTTCTCTCACTGAATAATCTATATATCATTAAAAAATCAATTGTCTGTATATGTGTGGTTTTATACCTAGATTCTGTCTTATTCCACAGATATATTTGTCTATATCTGTACATCAATACCATATTGTCTGGATTAGTGTGGCTTTATAATAAGTCTTCATATCAGGTAGCACAAATCTTTTAACTTTGTTCTTCTACAAAATTGTTTTGATTATTCTTAGTCCTTAGCATTTCTGTGTGACTTTTAGAATCAGCTTGTCAAATCCCACCAGAAATATCAGGAGCTTAATTGGGATTATATTACATCTATAGATCAATTTGGACAGAAACAACATCTTAAAAATACAAAATTTCTAGTCCACAAACGTGTTATATCTTTCCATTTATTTAGGTCTTTTAAAATTTCAGCACTGTTTTGCCAAAGATCTTGAATAATATACTTCTGGGATATATCCTTAATATTTCATTTTTTGATGTTATTATAAATGTTGCTTTTTTTCGATTTCAGTTTCTGATCATTCATGTCTGTTACAAAGAATTACCTTTTATTTTTGTATATTAGCCCTGTATCCTGCAAGCTTGCTGAATTAATTACTAGTTCTAAAGACTTTTTGGTATAAATTCCAGTGAGTTTTGTATGTAGATGATCATACTGTTTGGTAGAATAGACAGTTTTACTTGTTTTACAAATTTTATGTCTTTTATTTATTTTTCTGTGTTAATGCAGTGGGTAGTACCTCCAGCTCAATAAATATAAATGGTGAGAACTGCATTCTTATCTTTCTCCTAATATTAGCAGGAAAACATCCAGTGTTTCATATTAAGTGTGAGGTTAGTTGTAGATTTTATATAGATGCCCTTTATCTGATCGAGGAAATTCAATTTCTAGTGTGCTGAGATTTTTCTAAAAATGGATACTAGATTTTGTCAAATGATTTCTCTGTATATATTGAATCATCTGGTTTTATTTTTTAGATTGCTCATATGGTAAATTATAATGATTGAATTCAAAATGCTAAATCAAGCTTACATTCTTGGGATAAACCTCAGTTGGTCATAATATATATTCATTTTTATGTTGCTGGATTCAATTTGCTAAAATTTTGTTCAGAAGTTTCACATCTGTGTTCAAGAGAGATATTGAGGTTTAGTTTTCTTTTAATTTTTTGGTCAGGTTTAATTATAAGGTTACTGCTAGAAGTATTCCATTCTCTTTAATAGCTTAAAAAAGTTTGTGTATAATTGGTGTTGTTTTTTTCCTTAAATGTATAGTAGAATTCCCCCAGTGAAGGTGTATGTTCCGGGGATTTTTTTTTGGGGGGGGTTTTAACTACAAATTTGGTTTACTTAGTTTATATAGGTATATTCAGGTTATCTGTATTTACAATTGCTTTCAAAAATATCTGGAAGCTTTGTAATATAGGGCCCATATTCCCATCTGTCAGGATTGGGGAGCATTCAGTAGTAGCTGCCTCTAGTCTGCCATAGTCTCTATAACTCTCTATTGGCTTAACATTGTTTATTTATATTACCTTTTAGGCTAGTATAAGCTTTTGGGTTACCAACCTTTCATTAAACTGTTTTAAATTTGCATTTATTTGTTATAGATCCCAAAGATGATCTATTTCATTTATCTAATCTAGTAGATGATGAAAACTGTGGTCTGAATTATAAAGGTCATCCAGCAAGTTATGTTAGAATTAGAAGTAGAGTCTAGGTTTCTTGTCATTTGCTCAAGTGCCTTTTTATTGTCCCATGAGACTTCCTTATATTTGCACATCATCTGCTTGCACAGTACTTGCTCTAGCCAGTATAATCCTTCGGGTACAGGAAATGATACGTACAAGTAGATCTGTTCTTCATGCATCATATATTGAGGGGTATATTTTATAATCATGCTTCTTAGTAAATATTTCCAAGGCCTTATCACTCTCTATAACCTTCTTGTTTTTCCTTTCTTTTCTTCCAATTCCTCACTCATCATAACATGGAGAAGGGGATAAATTTATCCAACCTTGTCTCATTCCACCTTAGTATTTCTTACTCTAGTCCTTATGTTCTCCATCTTTGCTTCCTTAATCCGGAAATTTACCCCTCATGTCCGGATGTTTGTAATACGACAGCAGTAGAATTTCCTTCCTTCACATATCCTGCCTCCAAATATTTTGACATATAGTCAGAATAATCTTACCACAAAATATAACCTTCTGTTTAAAAACTTCTTTCCCTATGATCAGGTTTTTGTAGCATGGACCTGAAAGAGATTAGGAGAAGGTATCAAGTGAGGACCTGTTTATTAAGTTAGGAACAGTCTTCTTTGGGCCCCAAGATGCTTCTTTCTTCATCAACCCACTTATCACATCAGTCTAGTGACTGGGGACAGCTCTTGGATCTTCCTAGTTCAGGTACGTGGCCTGACAGTACCTGCTGCAGTTCTTTTACAGCAGACTTTAATTAAGAATCACAAAAATATCATCGGGAAGAGTGGACTCATTCCTTAGAGTGGGATATGTAAACTTTGCTACAAGTTAGTATTCCTAATGTACCTTTTTTACAAAGTTGTGGTTTGATTGCCAGTGCCTCCTCATCAGGTTATCATGGGTGGTGAGGTGGTATTTTTAGGTGTATTCTGTTCCTGCTCCTCCAGCCATGCCTTCTCCACTTTTGAGCTTCATCCTAGTCCAGAGTACTCTTATTATTCATCTTTTTGTTAATAACAGAGATCTATGTTTCTCTTCTCAATGTATCTTCCAAATTCAGTTCTTCATGGACAGGTTTTCTACTTCAGCTAGAACTTAGCAATGTTGTTTGTATTGCTTCTGTGTTTTTTAAGCTGTTAATTGCCAATTTACAGACTTTTGCTGCCTGAGAACTATGGAAGCCAGGATCTCCCTCTTCTGCTTCAGAATGGCTTCTTGGATGGGGAGGTTAAGATGGCGGAGGAGTAGGGGACCCCTTTTTCAGCCGGTCCCCTGAGTTGAGCTGGATAGGTACAGACCAGCAGGAATACCCACGGAATCAGCCTGAGACGCAGGAAGATACATCTGGATCTCTACAAATGAACATCTCCAGCGCTGAGTATCGAGGTATGAAGCGGGGAGCCGTGAAACCACGCACAGATATTGGAAGCTAAACAGAAGGGGGAGGGAGCCGCTGTGTCAGGGCGCCGGGAAGCGGTAGCCACCTACAAGGGGGAGCGGACAGACCGCGGACCCGCA
>NC_048233.1:71658829-71668509 GCF_002007445.2 Ailuropoda melanoleuca | reverse complement strand
GGGGTGGGGGAATGGGGTAGACTGGTGATGGGTAGTAAGGAGGGCACGTATTGCATGGTGCACTGGGTGTTGTACGCAGCTGGTGAAGCATCAAACTTTGCATCAGAATCCGGGGATGTACTGTATGGTGATTAACATAATAAAAAAAAAAAGAATGGCTTCTTGGTATCGGGGAAGGATGTCTTCTATGATCACGACAAGAACAAAATAATGGTTAATGCTACATCCCTGGGGTCCCAAGATGCTGAGATGAGTGTCTCCTTGATGTTGACAGGATTCAGGAGGCTAACTATAGGGCTTTATAAAGAAAATCATGTTGGTGTTTGTAGGCATGAATTTGAACATTCAGAATTTCTGGATATTTCCTTATGCTGTTTTGATGATAGCTATGATAGTCACTATTTTGGTTTATGGGGCTATTTTTTAGTCTCATTTCTTTCTAGACTACTAGGCTTTCCATTTGGATATCTCTTTGGAAAGAAACATGTTCCTGGATCACATCTCTGTAATCTTGCCAGTGGTTCCCAAATGCTGACTGTACTGCATCAAAATTCTCTGAGACAATTTATTTAAAAGTGTAAATCCCAGTATGCTTCCCTTGAATTTCTGATAAATTATATATGGGGTAAGACCTGCATGTCTAAGGAAGCTCCTAGGATATTCCTATATCAAGCTGGGTTGAGAAACACTGATCTAAATGGTAGACGTCCCATTTAGGTTTGATGGAGTTTTAGATTTCAACAGAGTAATAATAAGAAATATAGTAATAACTGGACACTTACTGTATACCAACCATTTTAAATGTCTGTGTGGAACATGTATATCACTTTTATGAAGATTACTGTGATCTTATGATGTAAGTAAAATTATCACCCTTCTATGGGGAAACTGAGGCTTACTCAAAATCACATCTCAAATGATGTGACCTAAGCCTGTACACAAACCCATTCAGTGCTAAGTGGTGTGCTACTTAAACCTAAGAGGCAAGCACTAGTTCCTTCCCTGTCTCCAAGAGGGTGACCTTGGATAAGACGTTTAAATATTCAGGAAATCTATTTTTTTTTCATTTGTAAAATGAGAGGGTTAGATTAGGTAATTTTCTAGTTCTTTTTAGCTCAAAAATTATGCTTTTTGTATGAAAATGCAATTATCTTTAAAGAAGCATAACAATGAACTAATCTCTAACGTATGAAACATTTATACACAATTTACAGCAATATTCATGGAAGTATAAAAACTGAAGTACAGTTTGGCACCTTTCACACTAATTTTTCATTTTATGACCAATGAATATATACAATTTCTGCTTTAAATATTGAACTGTGGTTCTTTCTTTTGCTATAGTTTAGGTATCTAGCCATTGGACTTATCTATAGCAAAGCTCTGCCATTCTTGGAATTAAAGTACCCCTTGACTTTTCTTTTGCCATCTGTAACTGTCCTAGAGTAGAGACTTTTCCAAAAGTATTACTGTCTTTTAAAGTTTGACTCTCGAGAGTGGTCCTAACTAGTTTGGTCTTCTACTGTAATCATTGTGCTGTGGGTCAGAAGGGGAGTGGAACGATTTTTTTTTTTTAATTGAAATTTTACTTAGTTAACATGCAGTGGAATATTGGTTTCTGCAGTAGAATTCAGTAATTCATCCCTTACATATAGCACCCAATGCTCATCACAACAAGTGTCCTCTTTAATACCCATCCCCCATCTGGCCAGTCTCCCACCCACCTCCCTCCATCAACCCTCAGTTTGCTCTCTGTCCTTAAGAGTCTCTTTTTTTTTTTTAAGATTTTATTTATTTATTTGACAGAGATAGAGACAGCCAGCGAGAGAGGGAACACAAGCAGGGGGAGTGGGAGAGGAAGAAGCAGGCTCGCAGCGGAGGAGCCCGACGTGGGGCTCGATCCCATAACACCGGGATCATGCCCTGAGCCGAAGGCAGACCGCTTAACCGCTGTGCCACCCAGGCGCCCCTGTCCTTAAGAGTCTCTTATGGCTTGTTTCCCTCTCTCCTTTTTTTTTTCTTTTCCCCCTTCCCACATGTTCATCTGTTCTCTTTCTTAAATTCCATATATGAGTGAGATCATATGGTTGGAGTGGAACGATTGTAAAATTTCTTATGCACAACACGTCCTAGCATGGCAGCTTTTTTGTTGTGGTGGTGGTTGTTATTTTACTCAGTAGAATCTTTTTTTATACTTGACCTGCTGTTTCTGCTCAGCTTTATACCCATGAAAGGCAGGGCTTGACAAAATAAAGGTACTTACCAACACTTCTTTATTAACCTGTGAAGGTTCTGTTGAGACATAGCTCTAATTTTTTAAAGGTGACTACCCCTTTCTCAGGATTTACTTTTTAAAGCATTTCTTCAGGAAAACATCTAGTAGTTTATAGGCTTTGCTTACATAATTTCATGTTGAATTTTGTAGTATGAATTATGTAATAATAATTGCAGAGATATTATACAGCAGTATAGGTGAGCACACTGAAATCAGATGTGCACACAAAGATTGCATATGTGTATATAAACTATACATTATTTATAATTTACTATTTACATTGACTGCTAAAATTCTTATCTTCTGATAAGGTCATGGCACAAATTGTACAGCTATTGTTAAGCCATCACACAAATGTTTATTGCTGCTTGTTTTTTCCTGTTCCAGGAGACATGCTTGCTCTATGGTTCCAGGTTCGAAGAAGTGAAATGTTGTAAGACATATCTATCTGCAACAGAACATTCTGAGCATTGCTTTCTATTCAGTGCTCATGAAAAGGAAGTACAATGAGTAAAGAGAGTCAAGGTAACATTTAAAATTCTGTTATGGCCTTTGAGTAATTTTCTTAAAGAAACAAACAAACTTGGTGTACCAAAGTGTTACTTGGTCAAATAAGGGAAGTCTGATTATTTTAGAAGGCTTAAGATAGAAGGTTTTACCAAATTGTTTCTTTAAAATGCTACTCCCCATAGTTGGAGGTTTTGAAGCTATATTTAAAATCATCATTAATATAAAGAGTCATTGGGACCACCAAAAATAACATGTATGTCACCAGAGAAGCTTTGTGAAAATTAATTTCTCCTCCAACCCAGTCAGATAAACCTTTCCATCTGGCTAATTTGTGAACATTATCTAATGTAATGTTATTTTCTGACTGATGAAATAGAGGACTTGAAGAGACATAATGAGCATTGGAAAGAATATCTGATTTAAGATGTTAGGATGTTGTTTTTGTATTTCATTCTTTTACTACAAACAGGGATTCATTTATACAAATTTCGTGAATGTTGTGTTGGGTGGCATAGATGAGCTCAAAAAGGAAACCAGTCCCTATCCCTAAGGAGGTTGGAGTTCATATATGGACAGTGGCTTCTTTTTCTGAGTTTTTAAAATATAGCTCTGATTTTAAATAGTCTGTTCCATTTTCCCTGTAACAGATCAAAATAGTTTAGAAACATCTATTTTCTATACCCAAACTACTTCCCTGAAACTTTCTTATACTGCTGACATAGATGTGAAAATTCTTTGGAAAACCTATTGCAATTTTGGGTTAAAAAAATTGTGATCAAGGGAAAAGTAGACTATAGAGTAAAGTATAAAGTTCTAAATATCTAAAAGAGGTGCAAATGAAATACCGTTGCTTTTCAGAAGTATCTCACAGGATCAGGGAGGAACTTATGGAGGCAATGGCATTTGAAGGAGACCTAAAATATTATCGATAGTGACAATTGATGATTGCCTAGCAGGCATTGTTTACTTATCTTACTTTGCTCTTCAAATTCTGTGAAGTAGCTTCAGTTATCATCCCTGTTTAATAACTGAAAAAGAGAGACATTAAAAAGATATGCCATATACCTAATTGGAGATAGAAGTGAGGATTTGAGGATTTGAACTGAGGTATGTTTGGCTCCAAATTCTGTTTTTAAATTCACTATATCCATAGACTCTACTATAGTATAATATTTGGCTCTAAATTCTGTTTTTAAATTCACTGTATCTATAGTATTTCGAAGTATAGTCTTAGTAGAATTAAATATAGGAGGGTATGAGTATTTGAGATAGAGGGAGCAGCATGAGCAAAGACACAGAGAGTGGAAAGCATAGGAAATAGCAGAAAGAAGTTGATTTTGTTGGAGCTATTGGTATATGGGAAATGCAAAACATATTTGGAAACACCATATGGGGCCAGTTGGTGAAAAGCCCTGATTGCCAGGCTCAAGATGCTGATTCTTAGGTGGTAGAGTTACTGGTAATTAAGGCTAATGAAGAATTGGGATAAGTATATAAGATGTTGGAGACTGAGAGATTCATCATAGGGTTAGAACTTTGATCCCGAAAGCTACAGTGAGGATCTGAACTGCAGGGATGGATGGAGGAGGCCAGAATGTGGAAGGAACTACCAAGGTGCAAAGATGAGACCATGTGACTTAGTAGATGTAGGTTCTTTAGTAAGAGAAGCCTGTTGAAGATGGAACATCATGATTTTGGATACACTGATTGGGACCCTAGGTGGACATTTTCAGGAGGCATTTGGAGGATTTTACTTGTAGACTACCACCCACCTGCCTGAATAGAAGGAGAGGAATGCAGTATGTAACAAGCATTATGAGTGAATGACAATGAAGCAGAAATAGTCAACATTCTTTTTTTCTAGGGGAAACACTGTTCTGGCTGCTTTACTATGATAATTCTGTGATATAAATCTATTAATTCCATTTTGGAGGTAAGAAAATGGCTTAAAAGAAGTTACGATTTGCCCAAAGTCAAAGTATTAGTAAATAGTAAAGCTAAGATTCAGACTTATGTCTGTTTCACCAAGGGCTTGAAATCATTAGTCTTTGAAATTATCATCCATTTATTCATTATATTATTGGGCATTTATTTTGTAGAAAGCATTGCTCAGTCTCCAAGAAAAATTGTGTGAAGAAGATGGCAGTCCAATATGATGCTATTTGTGTGTGTGTGTGTGTATACACACATATATTTTAAAGATTTATTTATCTTTAAGAGATAAATCTTTAAGATTTATCTTTGAGAAAGAGAGAGGAGGGGCTGAGGGAGAGGGAGAGAGACAATCCCATGCAGGTTCCCCACTGAGCGCAGAGCCTGATGACAGGGGCTCCATCCCAGACCCTGAGATCATGATGTGAGCCGAAACCAAGAGTTGAACACTTAACTGACTGAAACACAGAGGTGCCCCTATTCATGTATATTTTTAAAAGAAACACCCACAAAATAATGCTGCACATTTTCTGTGGATGCATATAAAAAGAGTCTGGAAAAACACACAGCAAATTGGTAACAGTGATTACATCTGAGGAAAAGAATTAAAGTAAGAGAGGTTAAAGAAATTTATGTCTAATGTTTTAATTATATGGAAAATATATTCATGTATTATTTGTGTAATTAAAAATTAATTTTAAAATGAATATTTCTGCCTGTAGAATGGCTTCCCATATGGACATGATTATGATATAAGGAGTTTAAATCAAGTAAGTGGGGAAGTAAGATGAGTTTACAGAAATTATTTTAAACAACTTCTGTGTTGAGAGACAGTTTCTTTTCTTTTCTTTTTTTTTCCATGACTGGTTGCTGGTTTCTTCTGAAGAAAGTCAGGCAAGCTTCCATTAGTGCCATGAGACGCAGCCTGTTAGTTGGGCAGACCTCATTTTTCTGAGGAATGTGTCATGCTACAGGTAGTAGCCTGAAGGGGAAATTCCCCAGCAGGAGTCTGGGTATAACTTCTCATTCTTGGGGCTGGAATCATTGAAAGCCGGCTGAGTTCTTTTGTAAGTGGGCTGAGGCTTGAGTGTGGAGCTCTCTTCTGTTGTGCTTGCCTACTGGGGGCCTCCTTTAGCCACCTGCAGCCTCACTTGTGTCCCACCCATGGATTAAAGCTCCAGTTGTAATTAGCTTTGGCCCAGTATTCTTATTTTGGCCCCAACTGTTCTCAGATATGCTGTTTTCTTTACCGTGTTTCCTCTTAGTTCCTTAACCTTTTTCATCTTTCAGTCTCAGCTTGAATTCTACTTTCAGCAAAGAGTCATCTGCATTCAACCTGCCACACTAGACTGGGAACTTCTTTCTGCACTCCCCTCACTCAAGACTTCGCACACTGTTGCACTCCCCTCTCCCACCTAAGGCCTTTCTCCACTCTGGCTGGACATCAAATTACAGAGTCTGGGTCTTACCTCAGACTGATTGCATCTGAACCTTTTTTTTTTTAAACTTTTATTTTGAAATTATAGTAGGTTCACAGATAGTTGCAAAAGAAAAACCGTGAAGAAAGTCACATGTACCTTTCACCCGGCGCTTTCCCCCGATGAAGACATCTTGTGTAAATGTAGTACACTACCTGATTTGGGGTGTGTGTGTGTGTGTGTAGTTCTATACAATTTTATCACTTGTGCAGCTTCATGTAACCACCATCACAGAGCTCCCTTCTGCCATCCCATCATAGCCACACCAACCTCCTCCTGGCACTTCCTTCCCAGTCTCTAACCCCCAGCAACCAATAATCTCCATATCTATAATTTTATTATTTTAAAAACATTATTCAAAAGGAATTATATAGTTTATCATTTTTTGATTGTCTTTTTTCACTAAAAAAAGATCCATCCCAGTTGTCCATTCTGTTGAGATTCACCCCAATTGTTTTTTTTATTATGTTCAGTTAGCCAGCATATAGTACATCATTGCATCTGAATCTTGAGGATCGTATGTAGATATTTACTTTGTAGGTAGTGTCCATCATATAATTGCCACCAGTACTCCTTGATATTGAGTACATTAGGAAGAGGGGCACTGGTTATCTGCATCTTTTTGCTTTATTGATACTGAAGACTGTTTCTCACACTTATCAGTTGTTCTGGCTTTACTGGAGTCACCAGGATAAGGTCAAAGAGCCAGAGATCTATTTAGCTTGCTTAATTTAAAGAAAAATTTTCTGACATCATATATTATTTTTTCTGGGTCCCAGAAGTAGATGAAAGGACATCCCAAATGAGGCTCAAAAAAAGTAAATATTCAGATAGCTTATGCAAAGCAGTCTCTCAATGCAACATCTTTCACTGTCCCTTCTAGTTCAGCCTTTTCCCATCACTGTACCAACTCATATCTGATAATAGCAGTGGGATGAAGTATTACCTGGATAGAGAAAGGCATAAAATACTCAGTTTTGTTCTCTGGAGTCTCATTCTTGATCTCATGGGCTCTTAATGTGCAGCATTTGACAGTCAGCATTTGACTAGGTGTTCTTAGACTCAGACATTCCTGATATCTTGGGGCCCAGTCTGCTGCTCAAAATCTTGTGTGGACGTCCTTTCAGCACTCCACATCCACAGATCAAAGGGAAGACCATAATGTTTAAGAGCCCAGGTTCTGGAGCCTGGATCTGGGTTTGGAAGCCAGCTCTGCTTTTTTAATGAGCTCTGTGCTTCCCTATGTTTCAGCGTTCCCATCTATAAAATGTGGAAAACATAGTATGATATCTACTTCATAAAGTGTTAGCAGTAATAAATGAGTTAATATACACAAATAACTTAGAAGATTATTCAGCCCATTGTAAATGCATTAAAAATATTGCCTATTTTACTCTCAAAGATTAGGCCTTCTTCTGGGTTACATAAATGCTACAGAAGAGTATGGGAAGGATGAAGAATAAACTAATCATATATAAAACCACTAAAGATAAGATGGAGTACAAATGTCATTGTAGGCATTGAAGAAGATTTAGAACAAAAGGTTGCTAAAGAAGATCTCAATAAGAGCAGATGTACCATTTTCCCTGGCCCCTTACTGGGTCCTGGGAAGGTCCTAGCAATTTTGTATTTATAATTCTGTATTCTTTTTCTTAAAAAGTCTACCTTAAATTATATAAAGTATAAGAGTTGTAAAACCCACATCTTCTAAGTAAAAATGAATAACTGTTCTGAAAAATAAAACAGTAGAGAAATTCAGGCCAAATTGGTGAGGTGGATATATAAAATATCCATTCCCTAATGACTTCTGTCTTTTAAGCTGGGGCTCAGAATAATCACAATTCTATTTTCATGTCTTTTTTTTTGAAGCTTTTCTAACAACTTCCTAAAGGAATCAGTGTGCCCTATGTATGGACATGATAATTTTTACTTTCTTTCCTCCTTAATTGCCTTCATCTTAAAATATGAGGAAGAATTAATTAACTATCCTGATGGGGGAAGAAAAGTTAATAGCAATTTTAATGAGTGTAACCTTAGCAGGATTTGTAATAACCCTGCAAAGATGGTGAAGTCACTTTTTTCTCCACTTGACTCTCTCACCTTCTGTGAATGTCTATAAGTGCTGATTACAAGTGATTAATTACTTACTGGAAGGCTTGTCTCCAGCCCATCTTCTTATCCTCAAACCAACTGCTGTCTGAAGAGTATAGTGAGAACTCTAAATACACAAGAGATAAAATGGTCTTTCCTACAATATAAAGTGCTTACAAGACAGAATTTGATGAAGATCATCTGGCTAGAGTTTTTACAACAGCACAGAAAAGGCAAATGAGTTTTTTGAGGCTGGCCTTGGAAATTTCATCTAAATGACAGAAAATATGGTAGCCATGCCACAAATGAGACATTTATGCTCCCTCAAGGCAGTGAATTTTTTCCTGAAACCATTCTCCAGACTGTAGTGCAAGAAAAGCCCAAATAGAGCCTAGTGTTGTCACTGAGTAGAGTATTCGGAGTTCAGAGTTTGGGGCTAAGGAGGAAATTGGAATTTGTGGAGTTGAAGAGGAACAGGGGGAACAAGAATTATATAAGTGTTGGGCTGGCCTAGAAAAAAGGGGCCAAGACACCCAAGATGGACGACTTTCCCGCCAAGATTTAAACCAAAACCTAGGCGGGAAACCGAAACCCATCCTACCGACTTTCCTCACCCCCCAGCAGTACCCAATAAAACCCTGCCACGACTCTCCAAGACAGACTTTCGCCACTCCCAGCAGTACCCAATAAAAACCCTAGCTGCCTTGCCCTGGGTGTGACTTCCCCGACTCCCCCCTCCAGAGTCGTGGAACCTTGCCTGAGGATGCACACAATAAAGTTCCTCCTAAAGGACACCCTCGCTGCCCTGCCCTGGGCGCGATGTCCCCGACTCAACGCTCTTTCCCGAGTAGCGGAACCTTGCCCGAGAGTGCTTGCAATAAAGTTCCTCCCTCAAACCACGTTTGCCTTGCAGTCTTGATTTCATTGGCGACGAGAAAAAACCCAACATTTGGTGCTGAAACCCGGGAGGAGATCCAGCCCCTGCTCCGGCACAGAGGCTCTATCCTCCTTTCAAGCGGACTGGGATCTCTCTCTCTCTCTTTCTCCAGACATCTCTTGAAGCCCGCTGTGGTGAGTGTTCCCCGGTCCCCGATCCTTCTCTGGGACGCCCTGTCCTTTTTTTTTTTTTTAAATGATTTTTTTATTATATTATGCTAATCACCATACAGTACATCCCCGGATTCCGATGTAAAGTTCGATGCTTCATTAGTTGCGTATAACACCTAGTGCACCAAGCAATACGTGCCCTCCTTACTGCCCATCACCAGTCTATCCCGTTCCCCCACCCCCTCCCCTCTGAAGTCTTTAGTTTGTTTCTCATAGAACACAGTCTCTCATGTTTCATTCCCCCTTCTGATTACCCCCCTTTTCTTTATCCCTTTCTTCCCCTACCG
>NC_048233.1:71637745-71658729 GCF_002007445.2 Ailuropoda melanoleuca | reverse complement strand
AGCTCCCCGTCTCAGTCTGGTGTCTCGCGGGTGCTGACCGCGAGTCCGCCTGCTCCCCGGTGCAGGTGGCCTGCCAGCCGCCCTGCGTGCGCTCTCCTGGAGCTCGCGTACTAAGTCTGCTGTCTCACGCGTGCCGTCCGCCAGTCTGCCTGCTGCCCCGTGCAGGTGGCCCGCCAATCGCCAGCCGTCCCGCGTGCGCTCCCAGAGCTCCCGTTCTCAGTCTGCTGTCTCAAGCGTGCGGGTCCGCGGTCCATCCGCTCCCCCGTGCAGGTGGCTACCGCTTCCCAGCGCCCTGACATGGCGGCTCCCTCCCCCTTCTGT
This sequence comes from Ailuropoda melanoleuca, assembly GCF_002007445.2. NCBI lineage: Eukaryota > Metazoa > Chordata > Mammalia > Carnivora > Ursidae > Ailuropoda > Ailuropoda melanoleuca. The sequence continues at coordinate 71,658,408 of NC_048233.1, read as the reverse complement.
TTAGCTTCCGATATCTGTGCGCGGTTTCACGGCTTCCCGTTTTGTACCTCGATACTCAGCGCTGGAGATGTTCATTTGTAGAGATCCAGATGTATCTTACTGCATCTCAGGCTGATTCCGTGGATGTTCCTGCTGGTCTGGTACCTATCCCGCCCAACTCAGGGGACTGGCTGAAAAAGGGGTGGGTCGCCCTGTCCTAATCGCGGCTACCTCAGGGCAACCCCCCTCCGGCCACCTGGTGGCCCCCATAGTTCCGAGGAATCAGCAGATGTCCCCATTCTGCGGCAACTACCTTCCCTTCCAAACCGCAACCCAGCACATGGACGAGGGGGCGCCTTCCTCAGTGCCCTGAGTTGATAGGTGAAGGGCCATGGGAACCTCCCAGTCCAAATTCGACCCTAAAATGCCACTGGGCTGTCTCCTGGCCAATCTTCGAACCCTAAAATTGGATCAGGACCTACGAAGGTGTCGCCTCATACATTACCATCGCCTAGCCCTGATATCAATTGGGCAACCAATCACAATGGCCCCCCCGAAGGCACCTTCGCTCATCAGGTGCTCATGGATCTTGACAACCTCTGTAGACACCAGGGCAAGTGGTCCGAGGTCCCCTATGTCCAGACTTTCTGGGCCTTACGCTCTCAACCTTCACTATGCTCCTGCTGTTCGACCTCTCAGGTCCTCCTCACCCGCTCTCCCCCGCCAACCCTTCTGCCTACTGCCCCAAGGGCCCTGATCCACCCTCTCTCTCAGAACCTCCTGAGAACCTCTTGGGGCCCCCCGTAAGGACCCCCCTCGTACCTCCACCCCCCCCACCATCCCGTTCCTCAGCCGCCTGTATCCCCTATTCCCCCGCAGACCTGAGCCGTCCCTAGCTCCGGCTACTCCAAAGGCTCCTGAAGTTCTACCCCTCGGGGCCGCCACCGAGCCCCACTCACCCCCCGACTCTCTCCCTTCCCCTCCCATCTCCGCTCGTACCCGGTCCCGGAATCCTTCCCGGAATCCTTCCCCCGACCTGGTTTGTCCCCTGAGGGAGGTCGCCAGGGCGGAATGGGTCATCCGAGTCCATGAGCCCTTCTCCCTGCAGGACCTCTCCCAGATAGAAAAGTGCGTGGGCTCTTTCTCGGCCAACCCAGATAATTTCATTAAGGAATTCCAGTATTTGGCCCAGGCCTGTGCCCTTACCTGGCATGACTTACATGTTGTCCAGACCACCACCCTCACCACTGAGGAGAGGGAACATACCCAGGCTGCCACCTGGGAGCATGCCGATCAGGTCCCTCTTACTGACGCCTCCATGCCGGTCGGCGCTCAGGCAGTCCTGGCCGTGGAGCCTGGCTGGCACTACCAGAATGGCCAAGATGGCCGCTGGCGCCGCGACCGCATGGTCCAATGCCTTATCGCCGGAATGCGGGCGGCCTCCAATAAGGCTGTTAACTATGATAAGATCAGGGAGATTATTCAGACCTCTGACGGGAACCCCGCCGTATTCCTTAACCGATTGACCGAGGCTTTGACTCAGTTCACCCGCTTAGATCCTGCCTCTCCGGCGGGGGCCACAGTCCTGGCCACTCATTTCATCTACCAATTGGTGCCGGACATTCGGAAAAAGTTATAAAAGGCTGAGGAGGGCCCCCAGACCCCCATTTCCAACCTGGTGAAAATGGCATTTAAAGTCTTTAACTCCCGAGAGGAGGCAGCTGAACTTAAACGGCAGGCCAGGCTCCAGCAGAAGGTTCAGCTACAGACCCAGGCCTTGGTAGCAGCCCTGCGGCCGGCCAGCTCTGGGAGCCAACAGAGAGGAGCAGCCAGTCGCACCCCTCCGGGGGCCTGCTTCAAATGTGGAGCCAAGGGACACTGGGCTCGTCAATGTCCCAACCCAAAGGCGCCAACTCGGCCGTGTCCTCAGTGCCACATGATGGGACATTGGAAATCGGACTGCCCTAACCTCCGGGGATCCTCAGCGCCTACACGCGGGGGCAACCCTGAGACGGTAAGTCTGGCCTTCCAGCTACTCAGGTTGGAGGACGACTGACGGAGCCCAGACTCGGACACCCCTCTCACCCAGGCCGAGCCCAGGGTCACGCTCCAGGTAGCGGTTAAGTCCATCTCCTTTCTGCTGGACACGGGGGCTACCTACTCAGTTCTGCCATCCTACTTGGGACCTACACGAATCTCACCGGTCACTTTCATGGGGATCGATGGGACCTCCTCCTCTCCTAGGGTGACCCTTCCCCTTACTTGCAGCTGGATGGTTTCCCCTTCTCCCACTCGTTCCTCGTAATTCCCTCCTGCCTGGTCCCCCTACTGGGAAGAGACGTCCTCCAGAAACTGCAAGCTACTATTCGCCTCTCTCCTTCCCCTTTGACTTCAGAGTGTCTCGTCTTACCCCTCCTTCCTGCCCCTCTGACCCCCACCCCAGATAGTCTACCCGCAGTGGACCCCCAGGTATGGGACACCTCTAAACCCATCATTGCCTCTCACCATACCCCCATTAGAATACAGCTAAAGGATAGCTCCAAGTTCCCCTCCCGAGCACAGTTCCCTATTTCCCTGACTCACCACCAGGTTCTCAAGCCCATCATAGACCGACTGAGGCACCAGGGACTCCTTATTCCCATCAACTCCCCCTGCAACACCCCCATCCTGCCAGTCCACAAACCTTCATGGGCCTACTGACTGGTGCGGGACCTGCGACTCATTAATGAGGCCATTGTCCCGCTTCATCCTGTCGTCCCCAACCCCTACACCCTACTGTCCCATGTCCCGTCTGACACCTCTCATTTTACGGTACTGGATTTAAAGGATGCCTTCTTTACCATTCCTCTGCACCCTGACTCCTACCTCCTTTTTGCCTTTACCTGGGAGGATCCGGACACACATGTCTCCGGACAGCTGACCTGGACAGTCCTGCCCCAGGGATTCTGAGACAGTCCCCATATTTTTGGTCAGGCTTTGGCTACAGACCTGCAGCAATGTGCCCTTTAGGCCAGCACCCTGCTGCAATATGTAGATGATCTCCTCCTCTGCAGCCCCTCCCTCTCGTTATCCCACGAAGATACCTCCACCCTACTCAATTTCCTAGGTGCCAAAGGGTATCGGGTCACCCCTTCTAAAGCCCAACTGTGTACCCCCTCAGTTACGTACCTAGGTATCTTCTTGACTCCCACTTCCAAGTCCCTTACCGGGGACCTCATCTGCCTCCTCCGGGAACTTCAGCCTCCTCAAACCGCTGATGAGATACTCTCCCTTCTCGGACTTGTAGGTTTTTTTAGACATTGGATTCCAAATTTATTGATCCTGGCCCGGCCTCTATACCAGGCGGCAAAGGAGACCCCCCAGGGTCCCCTCACTGACCCCACCTCAGTTCGGCATGTATTCTCCAAACTACGGGACTGCCTCACTGCCGGGCCAGTCTTGGCACTGCCTGATCCCTCTAAAGCCTTCTATCTTTTCAACGATGAGCGCTCTGGCTCAGCCAGTGGCCTCCTAGCCCAAGCAGTGGGGCCCTCACACAGGGCCATAGCCTATCTGTTTAAGCAATTAGACACCACCACCCGAGGATGGCAGCCCTGCCTCAGGGCACTGGCGGCTGCTGCCTCCCTAACCAAGGAGGCCCTCAAACTTACTTTGGGACAGACCCTCATAGTTTACTCTCCCCACCGACTCATGGACCTCCTCAGCCACCGATCTCTGGCCCAATTAACCCCCTCCCGCCTCCAGCTGTACCACCTGCTGTTTGTTGAAAATCCGCAGATCTCCCTCTCTGCCTCCCCTTGCCTAAACCGTGCTACTTTGTTGCCTGCACCCTCGTCTACCCCTGAACCTACTCACTCTTGCCCACAACTCCTGGAGGACCTCACCCCCTCTCACCCAGGGCCTTTAGACCAGCCACTGCCTAACCCTGACTGTGTGCTCTTCGTAGACGGCAGCTCCCTCTTGGCCTCGGATGGCTGGAGACGCGCTGCCTATGCTGTAGTCACCTCAGAGACAGTGGTAGAGACAGCTCCCCTTCCCATCGGGACCACTTCCCAAAGGCTGAACTTATAGCCCTCACCTGGGCACTCCACCTATCCAAGGGACAGTGAGTCACTATATACATGGACTCCAAGTACGCCTATCTCATAACCCACACCCGCTCCGTCCTCTGGCAGGAGCGGGGATTCCTGACCACAAAAGGCACTCCTATAGTTAATGGACCCCTCATTGCCAAACTACTCGAGGCCCTCAATTGCCCACCGAGGTCGCAGTAGTCCACTGCCGTGGACACCAGACCCACAAGGATCCAGTCTCCCAAGGTAACAACAAGGCAGACTCAGTGGCCAAACGGCTCTGAACACCTCCTTGGCCCCGATCCTCTTCCTCAACACCCCCCACCGCCCTTCTTACTCTGAAAAGGAGTTGTAGACCCTCTAGGGCCTAGGGGGGAAGCCCGGGGACAAGGGGTGGATTTACATCTAGAACAAAATTGCCCTGCCGGAGAACCTGGCCCACACCCTAATCACAGACATTCACCAGTCTCTCCACATTGGCCCAAAGGCCCTCCACCAGTTCCTGCAACCTCTTTTTCACCACCCTTCCCTATCGGGTAATTGAGACAGTTCACAGAGCCTGTAAAACCTGTTCGGCTGTAAATGCACAAGGTGGAATCCGCAGCCCGGGACCCAACCATCAACTCTGTGGCCACCAGCCCGGGGAAGACTGGCAGCTGGACTTCACTCATATGCCCCACCACAAAACCTTCTGATACCTATTAACCATGGTTGATACATTCACAGGCTGGATTGAGGCATACCTCGCAGTCCGGGAAATGGCAGATATTGTAGCCACAACTCTCATTGAACACATCATCCCGAGATTTGGACTATCCCGAACTCTGCAGTCAGACAATGGATCTGCTTTCATCTCCAGTATAACCCAACAGGTGGCAGAGAGTCTCAACATCACCTGGAAACTCCACATCCCCTACCACCCTCAATTGTCGGGTAAGGTAGAAAAAGCCAATGGGTTCCTCAAGGCTCAGCTAACTAAACTGACCTTGGAGACCCATCTCTCATGGCCCACACTTTTGCCCCTGGCCCTCACCAGGCTTAGGGCAACCCCCCGCGGACCTTCAGGATTAAGCCCATTTGAGCTGCTGTACGACCCTTCCTCATAAACCACAACTTCCCAGCCTCTCCCCCACCTCTCCTTTCCTACCCCTTACCTCACCCTCCTGCGGGCCCTCCTGAGAGTTCACGCTGATGCTGTCATCCCTGCTCCGGACGGCCACAACCATGACCAGAAGGAAGTCCCCCCTCAAGGGTTACTTCCAGGAGACCAGGTTCTGCTCAGGAACCTGCACCCGGGTTCCTTGCAGACACGGTGGTCTGGGCCTCACACTGTCATCCTTACCACCCCAACCCAGCAAATCTGTTGGGACACCAGGCGTGGGTACACATCAACAACCTCAAACGGGTGCCCACAGGTAATGGCTGGGCCTCCCAAGCAGTGGGCCCTACCAAACTACCTCCAAGATCCGGGAACTCAAGGACTGGATCCAAGCAAGGCACCAAGACACCTCCATATGGGGCCTAGACCCCCATACATGGGTAACGTGACTTCTCCCTTTAGCGGGGCCCCTCTGCTTAATCCTTCTGCTAATCTCGGTTGCCCCCTGCCTATTCAGGACATACAGGAACGCTTGTGGGAAGTAACTCGGGTGTCAGTCAACCAACTGCTCCTACAGCCCTATTCTCGCCTGGCCCACTTCCGATTGCCCCTATGACAACGCCCGACCGTCAGCAGAAAGTAGCCAGAATGGAGTCGACGCCCCCGATACCATTATATAAAACAAAAGGTCGGAATGTTGGGCTGGTCGAGAAAAAGGGGCCAAGACACCCAAGATGGCCGACTCTCCCGCCAAGATAACCGACTCTCCCTCCAAGATTTAAACCAAAACCTAGGCGGGAAACCGAAACCCGTCCTACCGACTTTCCTCACCCCCCCCAGCAGTACCCAATAAAAACCCTCGCTGCCTTGCCCTGGTGTGACTTCCCGACTCCCCCCTCCGGAGTCGTGGAACCTCGCCCGAGGGTGCACACAATAAAGTTCCTCCTAAAGGACACCCTCCCTGCCCTGCCCTGGGCGCGACTTCCCTGACTCAATGCTCTTTCCTGAGTCTCGGAACCTCGCCTTGAGAGTGCTTGCAATAAAGTTCCTCCCTCGAACCACGTTTGCCTTGCGTCTTGATTTCATCGGCGACGAGAAAAAACCTAACAATAAGGAAGGTCAGAAATCTGCATAAAGGTGCACTTGATTCTTTGGCCGAATACTAATCTGTGCATGTACAGAGTAAAATTCCTTATGGCTCAGCAAGGAACAGCCACTGAAAAAACAAATACTGTGGAGTTGTGAGCTAACCTAAGCCTGTACAATGCTGGGAGACATTCATGATTCATCCAGTCAGAGCAGAAGAACATTGTTGAACACCCTGCTTGTCCAGTAGAGAACTTAGAAAGGTCACGCTCCAGAAGCAGGATTAACGTAGTTCTGGAGTAAATGATATTTTGGAATCACTCTGACATATCACAAAAGCAAGACTTAAAAGGATTAGCAGACTACAGACTGCCTTCAGAACAAAAAACAATATATATTTTTAAAGATTTTATTTACTTGTCAGAGAGAGGTAGGGAGGGAGGGGGGAGAGAGAGCACACAAGCAAGGGGAGCAGCAGGCAGAGGGAGAAACAGGCTCCCCACTGAGCAGGGAGCCCTAGGTGCAAGCAATACCCTGGGACCATAACCTGAGCTGGAGGCACACGCTTAACTGACAGCCACCCAGGCGTCCCAAAAAACAACATTCTATTGAAGAAGATAAAAGCTAGCCACATAACAATGTAGCATCCATTATATCTATAATACAACTAAAATATATGAGAGATTTGAAAAAGCAGAAAAATATGTCTCATAATTAAAAGAATAATCATTTAGTAGATGCCTCTCCCTAAGTTATAGATATGATAGAATGATCAGATAAAGACTTTAAAATATGTATTATAAATATGTTCAAGGATATAGGGGTGCCTCTGACTCTTGGTTTCGGCTTGGGTCACTATCTCAGGGTCCTGACATCCAGAGCCACATCCTGCTCTGTGCTAAGCGGGGAGTCTGTTTGGAGTTCTCCCTCTCCCTCTGCTCCTCCCACTGCATGTTAGTACAGGCACACACTCTCTCTCTAAAATAAATAAACCTTTAAAAAAATATGTTCAAGGATATAAAGGAAAAAAGTATATACTTAGGGAAAATAATTACAATAGAGAAAAGGAAGATATAAAAGGATCCTAATGGGACGTCCAGATGAAAAACATAATATCTAAAGACAATACTAGCATTAAGAGCAGATTATTCACTGCAGAACACAATATTATTTTTATTTATTTATTTTTTTAAAAGATTTTGTTTATTCAACAGAGATAGAGACAGCCAGCGAGAGAGGGAACACAAGCAGGGGGAGTGGGAGAGGAAGAAGCAGGCCCATAGCAGAAGAGCCCGATGTGGGGCTCGATCCCACAACGCCGGGATCATGCCCTGAGCCGAAGGCAGACACTTAACCGCTGTGCCACCCAGGCACCCCAGAACACAATATTATTAAATTAGTAGATAAGGGGGAAATAAAATGTATAAACTGAAGCCAAAAGAAAAAGAGCTGAAAATAAATGAATAGCACTTCAGTGACTTATCAGACTATAACTGATCATATGTAAGTGGTCCTATGTATGTGTAATTTAGAGTCACAAGAGGAGTGGAAGAAGAGATTTGGGGGCAGGAAAAAAAAACTTTGAAGATATTAGGGCTAAAAAAATTCCAAATTTGATTAAAAAATATAGAGCACATATTTATGAATATCAAAGAAGGCAAGAAAGATGCACTCAAGTAAAACCATGTCCAAGCACATTAGGCTCAAACTGCTGAAAAAATTTGATGAAGAGAAAATATTAAAAGCAGCCAGACAAAAAAGTAGCACATTCTATATAGAGAAATAATACTAAGAATGATTCTATCTATTCATCAGAAAAAAATACAAGGCAGAAGACAACGAAATGACAACATTAAAGTACTGATAGAAAAAACTGTAACCTAGAATTTTTTATAGAGTGAAAATATTTTTCAAATATGATGGCTAGCGGAGCCTGGATGGCTCAGTTGGTTAAGCGTCTGCCTTCTACTCAGGTCATGATCTCAGGGTCCTGGGATCGAGCCCTGCATTGGGCTCCCTGCTGCGGGACTCTGCTTCTCCCTCTGCCCCTCCCCCTGCTCATGTTCTCTTTCTCTCTCTCTCAAATAAATAAATAAAATCTTTTTAAAAAGCTAATGAGAGCTATTAAAGGTTATTTTTTGAAAAACAAAAGTTAAAAGAATTTGTCACCACAGATTTGCACTACATGAAATGTTAAAGTTCTTCAAGTTGAAGGTAAATGATATTAGATGGAAATTGGGATCTATATGAAGGAAAAAAGAGTAATGGAAGTGATAAGTAGGTGGGTAAATGTTTTCCCCTTATTTTAAAATTTATTTAAATGATACTTGACTATAGAAGAAAAATGATAAAAAAATGTACTTACATCCTTATGTGTGAAAGTAAAACATAAAAATAACAAAAATGGGAGGGTTGAAAATAGAAGTGTATCACTCTGTAAAGTTATAAAGGAAGTGTTAATGTTAACTAAAGTGGTATGATGTTATTTGAAAGTGGAATGTGATAAAAAGATTTATTTTAAACCCCAGAGAAACCACTACAAAACAATGTTATTGCTAATAAAACATTCCAAGACATGGTAGATTGCTAAATATTTCTTAATTAATAAAGAGAAAACCAGAGAAGGAAAGATATAAGGAATTAGGAACAAAGGAGTTAAGAACAATCAGGACAAAAAAAGTCCCCATGATATTAGACTTAAAATCAGTTATATAAATAATCATTTTAAATATCAAGGAAACATTTCAACTTAAAGAGATTTCCACACTAGATAAAAAAGCAGAACCCAAATACATTCTATACACAAGAAGTATACATTAAATATAAAGGTACAGATAGGTTAAAATTAAAAGATTGAAAGTTATACTGTGCAAATACTAATAATAAGAAACCTGGAGTGGCTGTGTTAATATTATATAAAATACTCCTCAGGATAAGAGTGATAAGAGATCAAGAGGAATATTTTATCATGATAGTTAATTTATTAAGATACAACATTCCAAAATGTGTATGGACCTAATAACAGTGTTTTAGAATACATGAAGCCACACTGATGGAAAGGAAAGGATAAATAAACAATTCCACAATTACAGATGTAGATTTAAATATTCTCCTCTCAGTAAGTGATACAGTAAGGATATAGAGGATTTGAACAGTGTTATAAATCCATTTAACCTGATTGGTATTTATATCACATTCTACCTGACAACTGCAGAATATACATTATATTCAAGCTCATATGGAACATTCACTAAGAAAGATCATATGCTGAGGCATAACACAAGCTTAAATAAATTTAAAATTAAAAATTCACAGTATGTTAGCTAATCACAACTGAATGAACTTGGAAATTAATAAGAGAAAGAATCTGGAAAGTCTCCAAATATTTGGAAATAAAAAACACACTTTTTTTTTTAAAGATTTTATTTATTTGACAGAGATAGAGACAGCCAGCGAGAGAGGGAACACAAGCAGGGGAGTGGGAGAGGAAGAAGCAGGCTCACAGTGGAGGGCCTGATGTGGGGCTCGATCCCATAATGCCGGGATCACGCCCTGAGCCGAAGGCAGACGCTTAACCGCTGTGCCACCCAGGCGCCCCTAAAAAACACACTTTTAAATGACTTGTGGATCAAAGAAATAATCACAAGGAAAATTAGAAAATGTTTTTAATGGAATAAAAATTAAAACACAGCCTATCAAAATTTGTGGGTAGTGCTAATACAATTTCTGAAGGAAATTTATAGCTCTAAATGCTTATAGTAGGTAGGAGAAAATGTTAAAATCAATTGTAAAAGCTTTCTCCTTTTTAAAAAGCTAAAAATCAAATTGAACAAAGAACTATTAAGGAGCTAAATAATAGTAAATATCAATGAAATAGAAAAAAATCAAATGGAGAAAATTGAAAACACAAGTTGGTTCTTTGAAAAGATTAGTAAAATTGTCAAACCTGTGGCTAGACTGATAAAGAAAATTAGAGCAAAATCACACATTACAAATATTGTGAGTAATAAAGAGATCTTCACTAAGGATCATACAAATGATCAAGAATAATAGAAGAATATCATGAACAACTTTATGCTTGTACATTAAACATTGGGAAGAACTACACAATTTCTTGAAATTGTAAATTACTAAAATTGACACAAGAAGAAGTAGAAAATCTGAGTAGTCCAATTTATTAAACTTATTGAATTTATAATTCCAAATCTTTCCACAAAGAAAATTTCAAGTCTAGATAGCTCTACAAATATTTAAAGAAGAAATAGTATCAATTTTACATGTAATCATTATATGAGAGTAGTGTAGCACTGATACCCAAACCAAACAAAGATATTACAAGAAAATTATGTTATAGGCCAATATCCTTCATATATTATAGATGCAAAAACTCTTAACAGTACATTAACAAATCAAATCCTACAACACATAAAAAGTATAATACATAATGCCCAGATTTTTCCCAGCAATTCAAGATTGACTTAATATTTGAAAATCGATCAATGCAATTCACCACATTAATAGAATAATGGAGATAAATCATATGATCATTTCAATAGATGTAGAGAAATCATTTGACAACATTTTATATCCATTCATAATAAAAACTTTCAGCAAATTAGGAATTAAAGGGAAACTCCTCAACCTCAAAAAAACTATTCACCAAAATTACTTATAAATAACGCCACACTTACAGTTGAAAGTCTCAACTTCCCCCGCCATTATAAAGAACAAATAAGTGTGTCTTCTCTGTCATAAATTCTGTAAGTGAATTTAGCAAGTTGTCAGCTTCCATATCCATATATATTCCATTATCTATGAGCAAATATATTTCTGTATGCTATTGTGGACAATTAGAAAATGAAAAAAATACCATTTAAAATTACCTAAAAAATATGAAGTTTTTTTTTAAGGAAAAATTTAATAAAACATGTTAAAGACCTTTACATTGAAAGCTATAACATATTAAAGAGCTTAATAAATGGAGTGATGCTATATTCATAGATTGAAAACCTCAATATTGTTATGATGTAAATCTTACCCAAATTGGAATAAATTCCAACAGGTTTTTTTTGATTAGACATTGGCAAGTGCATTATTAAAAACTAAGGTGTACACTTTCTAATTTAGACTTTATTATAAAGTTGCAGTAATCAAGAACGTAGATTCCTGAAATGAAAATAGACAAATAGATCAGACTAGAGAGGTAAAAATAGATCCATCTTATATAATCAATTGATTTTCAATCAAGTTGCCAAAGCATTTGAACTAAGAAGAAGATCTTTACAACAAATGATGCCAAAATAGCTGGCTATAAGAAAAGGTGTTCTTTATCCAATACCTCCTTCCACATACAATATTTAATCCTAGATGGATCATCAACTCAAGTGTAAAAGGTAAAATTATAAATCTAGAAGAAAATATAGGAGGATATTTTATGACCTTGTGGTTGGCAAAGATTTCTTAAATAGGAAGAATCATAAAAGGAAAAAGAGAATGACAAAATGATTTCAGCAAAATTAAAAACTCTGCTCATCAAAATGAATAGGGAATTCATAGATTGGATAATATATTTATAATACATATATCTGACAGAATATTTGTGGTCATAATATATAATCACATTTAGAAATCAGTAATAAAAAAAAGACAGATAATGAAATTAAAATGTGGGCAAAAAATGACCAGGTAGTGCACAAAGAAGATTTACAAATGGCCACTAAGTACATGAAAAAGTATTTAGCATCATCTGGAAAAGGCAAATAAATTATTAGGGAAATTCAACTTAAAAATGAGATATTTCTCTTGAATACTCATTTGAATTGCTAAAATTAAAAAGACTGATTATAGTAAATATTGTTGAGAATGTGGAGCAATGAACCGTCACACATTGCTAATGGGACTGTAAAATGGTACAATCAACTTTCTGAATCAATCTGGATATTTCTTGTGAAGTTAAGCAAACGCCTACCCTATGATCTATCAATTCCATTTTTAGATACCTAAAAGTATATAAAATGAAATAAAAGCATATGTATATATACAAAAAAACTTTGTTCAATCATGTTAATAGTAGCCTTATGCGTTAAAGCCCCAAACTGGAAACAACCCAAATGTCCATCAACAGAAAAAAGGATAAATAAATCATGGTATATCTATATAATAGAAAACTTCTCATTAATAAAAGGGAACAAGCTACTGATATATGCATCAACATGGCTGAACCTCAAAAATACTATGCTGGGTGAAAGAAGTAAAACTCAAGAGTATAAACTATGTGATTCAATTTATATGAAGTTATAGAACAGGCAAAACTGACAAAATTTTCCAGGCACATACTATATACCAGGTGTTCCTTCCCCCCCTTTTATCCTACTGGATCACATATGTAAAGAGTTAAGGGGAATCTTATTACTCGGTGTTAATAGCTTACTCTTATTATCCATCTGTGCCAGATTCTTTTCTCATTTGATATTTAATACTTTCCCCCTTTAAAGCTGATATTCATTCCAATTCTCTTCCCAAATAGGTCCTTACTCTACATAATCTTTTTATATATACAATAATTTACACAAGTGACGTATTTTCTTTTATATGCATATTTTTCAAATTTACATAAATGTACCATAGATTTCCTTTTTAAAAATGACTATTACTTTTCTCACTGCCATATAGTGTTCCTTAAGATACTTCCACCATTTTTAATTCATTTCTCTGGTGATGGAGATACCGAGATTGCCTTTACCTCTCTGCTTTTATAAACACTGCTGTAATGCATATTCTTGTATGTGCCCCATGTTAATCTATGCTAGAATTTCTCTGGACCATATACCTAGGACTATGTCATAGGGTTTATGCATATTTATTTTCATCAGGCATTGTAAGATTGCTCTCCAGAATGACTGTAGCAGTTTATATTTCCACCAGCAATGTATGATTATCGTTTTCCTCCTCAGCCATACCAACACTTAGTGTTATCAACCTTACTAATTTTTTACATTTTAATAGTCATAAAGTGGACAAGGCTTATTTTAGGTGGCATTTTTTCCTCATTACTAGTGGGTAGAAGCATATATTTGTACATGTGTTAGTATTTGGATTTCTCCTTATATGAATTACCTATTAATACATTTTATTCATTTTAAAATTGGTTTTATTATCTTTTTTCTTGTTGATTTGCAGTAGATCCTTATATATTTCAGTTATTAATTTTTGTCAGTTTTTGTTATTAGTAGAATAATAATCCATCATCTTGATTTTCATTTTGGAAAATTCTATAAATGACTTCATTGTGATCAAACCCATCAATTTGGGTGGATTACGCTTAAGAGGTCTTTCTTAAGTGTTAAGTCACAAAGGTATTTTAAATTCTTTTTTCTCTTAGCTTTGTAGTTTTCCTTTTATATTTAGGAAGTTACTCCATTCAGAGCCCACCTTCTTCTATAGTATAAGATAAGGAGTGATTTTATTTTTTCTTTTTAAAAAATTTTATGTAGTTAAGATTACATTCTTAATTCTGTCTGCTAAAATAGTCATCATTTCTACATACAGTGATGCCTTTATCATATGTGAAGGCTCCATGTGTGTTGTCCCAATGCTAGATTTGTTGGTTTCTACATAAATACCATACTTAAAAATCTTTGATAGAAATGTTCTTTTAAATAAAATAATTTTTAATCAGAGATAGTTATAGGTCCAATAGCTTTATGGATAAATAATGCAAAATCATCTTCTGGTAAACTTCCAATTCACACTGTCCAGAGACAAACATTTTTTTCTTTTAGCTGTTTCTTTTATTTATCTCCTTTCATTAATGTGTTTGCTAGTATTTCTTGCTTTTTTATGTGTGTCAGGTACTTTTGCCATCATCCCTTCAACTGTTAACAAGGTACATATTTTTATTCCTGTCTTTCCCACCAACCGCATTTAAAAAAGATGAATAAACTGAAGTTCAGAGACACAGGTAACAAGATTAAGTTTAGAACCCAGGTTCGTTTAACTTTAAAGCTATACTCCACTAAACCAGGGGTGGACAAACTTCTCTAAGGCATAATGTAAAGAAATAAATGGTAAATATTTTAGGCTTTGTGGACCATATAGTTTCTGTTGCACCTATTTAATTCTGCTGCTGTAGTTAAAAGCATTTATTGATAATACATAAATAAATGGATGTGGCTATGTTCCAGTAAAACTTTATTTACAAAAACAGTGGGTTGAATTTGCCAATTCCTACAGTAAATCATATTGCCTCTCTTTAAAAATATGGCTTTTTAGATGAAGACATATCATTTAAATATAACCATTATTTTTTTAAAAAGTAATCTCTATATGTAGATGTAGGTTGTATGTGAAAAGAGGTTCATAACCAATAGTTGATGATGTTGGTCAAATGTGTCAGGAGAATGATTTCTTTATACTTTGTGTTTTGACTTGGACTTAAGATACTAGAATAGATGAGTCCTAGATAGTAGAGTAGGCTTGATTACCCTGTCTTTGTTTGAATGCTTTCATTTCTGTCTCCTAGGTTGAACATTAATAGTTTCCAGTACCCTTTGAAAAATACGTACACACATTCCAAAGGAGATTATACTATGTATCTGTTCTGCAACCTCCCACCCTTTTAATCTTCCTTTCCTCTTTCCTTTGTTGCTTTCTTTCTTACACTCTCCCATTCCCTTTTTCTGTTGGAATTCCTATATTCAATACCAGCACAAATAAATTAAATTTAGAAGAAGATGAATGGTATTTTCTTCATGCAAACCATCAACTAACATAAAAAGTGTAACATCTTAAATATAATTTGATTTTGAAAAAAATAGTTCTAAGTTGCCAACTTCAGTTTGTATTCAAGAAGTACACTAGTAAATTCATTTTGTTAAACATAAAAATATCATTGTCTGCATCACTCAAGCATAACTACAGTATAATTGTGTTTAATACAATTAAGTATATATTTTTATTAAAGGTGAGCAACATTGTTACATTACTTGGGCAGAAGTGCTGTACAGTTAGGGCTCTGTAGCTAAGTGAGTTGTAGAAGGAACCAAGCTCATTACTACCTCATAGAAACATTCCATTCCATTCCTAGTGTAGATTGGAGGCTCTTTCTCCCTTTCTTTTTCTTTATGTACTCATCTCTTCTGAAAACTGGTGACTAGTAGAAGGGTAATACCCTATTTTGGATCAGTATAAAACTCGATTCTTTCTTAAATATTACTATCTATCTTACAGATGTCAGTCTGGAATTCTCTTTGGTATATTTACTTAATACTTCTTTCTATTGGTTTCAGGTTGCAAACCCAGGGCAAAAACTTTATGGCCAGAAGAAATTTTGGTTTCACTGTCAGGTGGTTCTTGATTACAATGTCTTGCATCTCTTTTCTTGCCTCCCTCTTCCCCTTTGGTCATTGCCTCCCTATCTGCCTGATTTGTTGAGTTTTTTAATACTCTAAAATATCCCAGGTTTAATCTGTTGCAAGCATAGCTTCTTGTCCTTCATTCCTTTTTTCTTTCTCTATACAGCTGTTTTCCTTTCTTCCTGTATGATTAATTCTCTGCCAACCATAGTTTTGTGACTATCACTCATGATGAGAGGTTTAAAAATTATCTAAGCAGAGTAAACTCTATGGTTACCATTATATAGATTATTTAGTGTATGTATGAACTTTTGTCAGTTAAAGTAGATGTGCATAATAGATTGGTTCAGTGTTCCAAATTAATGGCTTCCCTGTATTCATACTTTTACCTTTCAATTTTTAAAATTTTGCAATCCTTTACAACTTTGAGATTGGCCATGTGACTTGTTTTAGACAATGAGATGTTAGTAAATGTAACATAAGCACAGGCTTGAAAAGTGTGCATTTCTCTTGCTATTTTGAACAATTGGGATAACTCAGTCTTATACCTCTGCCATGTCATGAGAATAAGCCCAGGTTGGTCTGCTGGAGGGACCTAATAGAGCAAAACTTAGTCATCTGTCCTGAGGCAGTCCTAGGTTAACCAGCTCTAAACTGACTAACCAGCTGACTGCAGATGCATGAGTGAGTTCACTAAGATCAGCCAAGCATGGCTTAGAACAGTGGAATTATCTAAATGACATATACACAACAGAAATAATAATCATTTTAAACCATTAAGTTTTAGGGTGATTTATTACTTAGTAACGTACTGATATGATGTGGATCACCTATCCACATTTCAATTAGTTTTAAAAATAAGAAAAAAAGCCATATATTTGTCCACATATTTACTATTTCTGGTGTTATTCATTACTTTGTGTAGATTCATATTTCTATTTAGTATCACTTTTCACCTAAAGGGCTTCCTTGGGGCGCCTGGGTGGCTCAGTTGTTAAGTGTCTGCCTTTGGCTCAGGTCATTATCCCAGGGTCCTGGGATCAAACCCCACATCAGGCTACCCGTGCAGCAGGAAACCTGCTTCTCTCTATCCCACTCCCCCTGCTTGTGTTCCCTCACTCGCTGTCTCTCTCTCTGTCAAATAAATAAATAAAATCTTTTAAAAAAATTAAAAAAAATTAAAGGGCTCCCTTTATTTTTTATTTCTTTCCAAGTGGCTATACCTTTTACATTTATTTATTTATTTATTTATTTATTTATTTATTTATTTATTTTAATGTTTCTTTTATTATATTATGTTAGTCACCAACAGTACATCCCCGGTTTCCAATGTAAAGTTCAATGATTCATTAGTTGCATATAACACCCAGTGCACCATGCAATACATGCCCTCCTTACTACCCATCCAATCTATCCCATTCTCCCAACCCCTCCCCTCTGAGGCCCTCAGTTCATTTCTCATAGTCCATAGTCTCTCATGCTTCATTCGCCCTTCTGATTACCCCTCTTTCTGTATCCCTTTCTTCCCCTACCGATCTTCCTAGTACTTATGTTCCATAGATGAGAGAAATCATATGATAATTGTCTTTCTCTGCTTGACTTATTTCACTTAGCATTATCTCCTCCAGTGCCGTCCATGTTGCAGCAAATGTTGAGAATTCGTTCTTTCTGATAGCTGAGTAATATTCCATTGTATATATGGATCACAACTTCTTAATCCAGTCATCTGTTGAAAGACATCTCAGCTCCTTCCATGATTTGGCTATTGTGGACAATGCAGCTATGAACATTGGGGTGCATATGGCCCTTCTCTTTACTACGTCTGTATCTTTGGGGTAAACACCCAGTAGTGCAATGGCTGGGTCATAGGGTAGTTCAATTTTTAACTTTTTAAGGGACCTCCACACTGTTTTCCAGAGTGGCTGTACCAACTTGCATTCCCACCAACAATGTAGGAGGGATCCCCTTTCTCCACATCCTCTCCAACAATTCTTGTTTCTTGTCTTGTCTATTTTTGCCATTTTAACTTGAATAAGGTGGTATATTAGTGTGGTTTTGATTTGAATTTCCCTGATGGCTGNAAACACCCAGTAGTGCAATGGCTGGGTCATAGGGTAGTTCAATTTTTAACTTTTTAAGGGACCTCCACACTGTTTTCCAGAGTGGCTGTACCAACTTGCATTCCCACCAACAATGTAGGAGGGATCCCCTTTCTCCACATCCTCTCCAACAATTGTTGTTTCTTGCCTTGTCTATCTTTGCCATTCTAACTGGCGTAAGGTGGTATCTCAGTGTGGTTTTGATTTGAATTTCCCTGATGGCTAATGATTTTGAACATTTTTTCATGTGTCTGTTAGCCATTTGTATGTCTTCATTGGAAAAGTGTCTGTTCATATCTTCTGCCCATTTTTTGATTTATTTGTTTCCCGTGTATTGAGCTTAAGAAGTTTGTAGATCTTGAATAANTTTTGATTTGAATTTCCCTGATGGCTAATGATTTTGAACATTTTTTCATGTGTCTGTTAGCCATTTGTATGTCTTCATTGGAAAAGTGTCTGTTCATATCTTCTGCCCATTTTATGATTTGTTTATTTGTTTCTCGTGTATTGAGTTTGAGAAGTTCTTTGTAGATCTTGGATACCAGTCCTTTATCTGTGGTGTCCTTTGCAAATATATTCTCCCATTCCGTGGGCTGTCTCTTAGTTTTTTTGACTGTTTCCTTGGCTGTGCAGAAGCTTTTTATCTTGATGAAGTCCCACAAGTTCATTTTATCTTTTGTTTCTCTTGCCTTTGGAGATGTGTCATGAAAAAGGTTGCATTGGCCGATGTTGTATAGGTTGCTGCCTATGTTCTCCTCTAGAATTTTGATGGATTCCTGTCTCACATTGAGGTCTTTCATCCATTTGGAGTTTATTTTTGTGTATGGTGTGAGAGAGAGAGTGGTCAAGTTTCATTCTTTTGCATGCAGCTGTCCAATTTTCCCAGCACCATTTATTGAAGAGACTTTTTTCCACCAGATGTTTTTTCCTCCTTTATCAAAGATTAGTTGCCCAAAGAGCCGAGGGTCCATTTCTGGGTTCTCTATTCTGTTCCATTGGTCGATGTGTCTGTTTTTGTGCCAGTACCATGCTGTCTTTGTGATCACAGCTTTGTAGTACAGCTCGAAATCCGGTATTGTGATGCCCCGGCTTTGTTTTTCCTTTTCAACTAGTTCCTTGGAGATTCGGGGCCTTTTCTGGTTCCATACAAATTTAAGGACTATTTGTTCCAGTTCTTTGAAAAATGTCCTCGGTATTTTGATCGGGATAGCATTGAAAGTGTAGATTGCTCTGGGTAGCATGGACATTTTAACTATGTTAATTCTTCCAATCCATGAGCATGGAATATTTTTCCATCTTTTTATGTCTTCCTCAATATCTTTCAAAAGTGATCTATAGTTTCTAGGATATAGGTCCTTTACGTCTCTGGTTAAGTTAATTCCAAGGTAACGTATGGTTTTTGGTGCTATTGTAAATGGGATGGATTCCCTAATTTCTCTTTCTTCAGTCTCATTATTCGTGTATAGAAATGCAACTGATTTCTGAGCACTGATTTTGTATCCCACCACATTACTGAACTGCTCTATAGNTTTTCAACAGTTCCTTGGAGATTCGGGGCCTTTTCTGGTTCCATACAAATTTAAGGACTATTTGTTCCAGTTCTTTGAAAAATGTCCTCGGTATTTTGATCGGGATAGCATTGAAAGTGTAGATTGCTCTGGGTAGTATGGACATTTTAACTATGTTAATTCTTCCAATCCATGAGCATGGAATATTTTTCCATCTTTTTATGTCTTCCTCAATATCTTTCAAAAGTGATCTATAGTTTCTAGGATATAGGTCCTTTACGTCTCTGGTTAAGTTAATTCCAAGGTAACGCATGGTTTTTGGTGTTATTGTAAATGGGATGGATTCCCTAATTTCTCTTTCTTCAGTCTCGTTATTCGTGTATAGAAATGCAACTGATTTCTGGGCATTGATTTTGTATCCTGCCACCTTACTGAATTGTTCTATAACTTCTAATAGTTTGGGAGTGGATTCCTTTGGGTTTTCCATGTAGAGTATCATGTCATCTGTGAAGAGAGACATTTTGACTTCTTCTTTCCTGGTTTGGATACCTTTGATCCCTTTTTGTTGTCTGATTTCTGTTGCAAGGACTTCTAGTACTATGTTGAATAGTAGTGACGAGCNATTGCTGTTGCAAGGACTTCTAGTACTATGTTGAATAATAGTGGCGAGAGTGGGCATCCTTGTCGTGTTCCTGATCTTAAGGGAAAGGCTTCCAGCTTTTCCCCATTGAGAATAATGCTTGCAGTAGGCTTTTCATAGATGGCTTTTATGAGATTGAGAAATGTACCCTCTATTCCTACACTCTGAAGGGTTTTAATCAGGAAAGGATGCTGTATTTTGTCAAATGCTTTTTCTGCATCAATTGAGAGGATCATATGGTTCCTGAGTCTTTTCTTGTTGATATGATGTATCAGGCTGATCGATTTGCGAATGTTAAACCACGCTTGCATCCCAGGTATGAATCCCACTTGGTCATGATGGATAATCCCTTTAATGTACTGTTGGATTGTATTAGCAAGGATCTTGTTGAGGATTTTGGCATCCATATTCATTAGGGAAATCTGTCTGTAATTCTCCTTTTTGATGGGGTCTCTGCCTGGTTTGGGAATCAAGGTACTATTGGCCTCATAGAATGAGTTTTGTAGCTTTCTTCTGTTTCTATTTTTCGAAAAAGATTTAGGAGAATAGGTATTATTTCTTATTTGAATGTTTGGTAGATTTCCCCAGGATAACCGTCTGGGCCTGGAGTTTTATTATTTGGAAGGTTGTTTATCACTGACTCAATCTCTTCATAATTAATTGGCCTGTTTAAGAAATCAGTTTCTTCCTATTTCAGTCTTGGTAGTTTATAGGTTTCCAGGAAGGCCTCCATCTCTTCCAGGTTGCTTACTTTTTTGGCATATAGCTGTTGATAAAAGTTTCTAATAATCCTTGCAATTTCAATGGTGCTGGTCGTGACCTCTCC
>NC_048233.1:71623653-71637688 GCF_002007445.2 Ailuropoda melanoleuca | reverse complement strand
ATTTCTTCCTGTTTCAGTCTTGGTAGTTTATAGGTTTCCAGGAAGGCCTCCATCTCTTCCAGATTGCTTAGTTTTTTGGCATATAGCTGTTGATAAAAGTTTCTAATAATCCTTCCAATTTCATTGGTGTTGGTCATGACCTCTCCTTATTCATTCATTATTTTGTTAATTTGGGTCCTTTCTCTTTTCTTTTGGGTAAGTCTTGCCAGTGGTTTGTTCATTTTATGGGTCTCTAATTCATTGATTTCTGCTCTAATCTTGGTCAACTCCTTCCTTGTCAGTGGGTTAGGCCTGTCCCTCTGTTGCTGTTCCAGTTTCTTGAGGTGAGAATATAGAAACTGCATTTTAGATTTTTCTATTCTTTTGAGTGAGGCTTGGATGGCTATCTATTTCCCTCTTAGGACTGCCTTGGCAGTATCCCATAGGTTTTGGACCGTTGTGTATTCATTCTCGTTGGTCTCCATAAATTGTTTAATTTGTNTCATTCCTGAGCAGGATGGTTCTTAGTCTCCAAGTGTTTGAGTTTCTTCCAAATTTTTCTTTGTGGTTGAGTTCTGATTTCAGAGTACTGTGGTCTGAGAATATGCAGGGGATAATTTCAATCTTTTGGTATTGGCTGAGACCTGTTTTGTGTCCCAGAGCATGATCTATTCTTGAGAATGTTCCATGGGCATTTGAATAGAATGAGTATTCTTTGGTTCTGGGGTGTAGTGTTCTATATATATCTATGAGGTCCAACTCATTGAGTATGGCATTCAAAGCTCTTCTTTCTGTGTTGGTTTTCTGCTCTGGTGCTCTGTCTATTGCTGATAGTGGAGTGTTGAGGTGNGTAGTGTTCTATATATATCTATGAGGTCCAACTCGTCGAGTATGGCATTCAAAGCCTTTGATTCTTTGCTTAGTTTTTGCCAGGGTGTTCTGTCTATTTCTGATAGTGGGGTGTTGAGGTCCCCTACTATTACTGTGTTCTTATCTATATGTCTCTTTATTTTGGTTAAGAGTTGGCTTGTGTATCTTGCTGCTTCCCTGGTGGGGGTATATATATTTATAATTGTCATATCTACTTGTTGGATACATCCTTTAAGAATGATATAGTGCCCTTCTGTGTCTCTAACTGTAGTCTTTAGTTTAAAATCCAATCTGTCTGATATGAGCATTGCTACCCCAGCTTTCTTTTGGTGTCCATTGGCGTGAAAGATGGTATTCCATGCCTTTACTTTCAGTCTGAATGTATCTTTAGGTTCAAAATGAGTCTCTTGTAGACAGCAAATGGATGGGTCATGTCTTTTTATCCAATCTGCAACCCTGTGGCGTTTTATGGGAGAGTTTAAGCCATTTAGATTGATAGAGATTATTGACAGATATGATNGATTATTGAGAGATATGATTTTAATGATGCCATGTTGCCAGTAAAGTCTTTGTTTCTATAGATTGTGACTTTCTGCTCTGTATCACTCTTGGGGCTTTTTTACTTTTATAGAACGCCCCTTAATATCTCCTGTAGGGCTGGTTTCATGGTTATGAAATTGGCCAATGACTGGAGATTTTGGAAGGTCTTTATTTCTCCATCCATTCTGAATGACAGCCTTGCCAGATAGAGTGTCCTTGGCTGCATGTTTTTCTCTGAAAGAGCTTTAAAAATGCCCCTCCCCAAGCCTTTCTCTCATTCCAGGTCTGTGTAGACAGGCCTGACGTAATTCTGATACCTTTGCCTTGGTACGTGAGAAATTTCTTTGCCCTGGCCGCTTTCAATACTGTATCCTTGGATCTAATATTTGCGAATTGCACTATGACGTGACGTGGCATAGGTTTGTCGTGGTTGAGCTTGGGAGGGGTCCTCTCTGCCTCTTGGACACGAATGTTTGTTTCCCTCGCTAGATTAGGGAAGTTTTCAGCTACAATTTGTTCAACTATCTCTTTTAATCCTCTGTTTTTCTCCACCCCCTCGGGGATGCCGATGATTCTGGCATTGGAACGTTTCATCGAGTCAGTAATCTCCCGTAACCTACATTCCTTTCCTTGGATTTTTTTAAGTCCAGATTCTATTTGAGCTTTTTCTTCTAGTAACCCATCCTCCAATTCGCCGATTCGTTCTTCTGCTTCATTCACCCTGGCCGTCAGAGCTTGTAGTTTTGACTGCATTTGGCTCATATAATTTTTAATTTTTGCCAAATTCACTCTCATTTCTGCCCTTAGATATTTTCATTAATACTTTTTTCATGTGTACACATCATCTTGACCATTGTTACTCTGAATTCCATATCTGATAATTTGGATATATCCATTAGTTCTGTGGCAGAGGCCACAGACTCATTGTCTTTTCTTTGCTGGGGGGGATTTCTCCTTCTTGTCATTCTGATGAGGAGAGGTTGCTGGGTTGTCCAGAGCCCAAATTATTGACCGGGACCCAGCCCATGCACCCTTGTTTTATAGGGATCTTAGGGATGTGGTCTTCTTGATTTTTCAGCCTGCCTTCTGGTGGAGGAGCCTGGCGTGCCGATACTCAGGCAACCCTGTTTGGGTAGAGTCTCCGTGTCCCCTGCGAGGGGGGATGGGGATGGGCACAACTGTGAGGTGGCCGTTCCAGGCTTTTGTTCTCTGGCGGCTTTCCCTGGCTGTTTGCTGTGCCTCTTCTGAGAGTCAGAGTAGCAGTGGCCGAATCTCAGCCTCTGTCTCAGAACAGAGGGATCGCGGAACATTCTCCATTGATGTTCTGGCCACTTTAATTCTGTTTCTATTGGTGCTGCTCAAACGTGCAGCGTCCTGGGATGTGTGCCCGGTGTCCCAGCCCTGAGTTCCAGGGCCAGTGCGACTCTGTCCTTTGTGTTTCTAGCACCCCCAGCTGCCAGCTGCCCCTGCATGCTCCTGGAGCTCCCTGTCTCAGTCTGGTTCCAGTGAGCACACTGGAGCTCCGTTTTAGTCTGGTAGCACGCGTTCCCCAGCTCATGGTCTCAGTCTGCTCTCTCTAGGGTGCCATCCGCGATTCCACCCGCTCCCCCCGTGCAGGTGGCTACCGCTTCCCGGCGCCCGAATGTGGCGGCTCCCTCCCCCTTCCGTTTATCTTCTGATACATGTGCGCGGTTTCACGGCTTCCCATTTCGTACCTCCATACTCAGCGTTGGAGATGTTCATTTGTAGAGATCAAGATGTATCTTCCTGCGTCTGAGGCTGATTCCGTGGATGTTCAGGCTGGTCTGGTACCTATCCAGCTCGACTCAGGGGACCGGCTGAAAAAGGGGTCCCCTACTCCTCCGCCATCTTAACTCCCTAAAGGTCTCCCTTTAATATTTCTTATAGTGATGGTCTGTTTGACATGAGTTCTTTCAGCTTTTGTATGTCTAAAAGAAATCTTCCTGTTGTCTTAATTTTTGGAAAATATCTGCTTTTTTTTTAAGATTTTATTTATTTAATTATTTGACAGAGAATACACAAGCTGGGGGAGCAGTAGAGGGAGAAGTAGAAACAGGCTCCCTGCTGCAGGGCTCCATCCCAGGATCCTAGGACCCTGGGATCATGACCTGAGCCAAAGGCGGATGTTAACAGACTGAACCACCTAGGCGCCCCTCTCTTGGTTTATTTTTCATACAGTACTCTAAAGATGTTGCTCCACTGTCTTCTGGTTTGCATTGTTTCTTATAAGATTCTTCTGTAATTCTAGACTTTGTTCCTCTTTTTTCTTCAACTGCTTTAAAGGTATTGTCTTTAAGGAGATTTTAAGCAATTTGATGATAGGTATTGGTGTAATTTTGTTCATACTTCTTGTGCTTGAGATTCATTGAACTTCTTGGATCTGTGAGTTTATAATTTTTGCTATATTGTTATAACTTTTGGCTATTATCTTAAGGGTTTTTTCCCCTTCTGTTTTTCCTGTTTCTTCTTTCTCTCTGAAGTCCAATTATGTGCATTTTAGTCTGCTTTTATGTTTTCCCGCAGCTCATTGATGCTATGTTCATTTACTTTCAGTCTTTTCCCCATGTGTTTCATTTCATATAGTTTTAATTGCTATGTCTCCATGAGTGCTAATCATTCTTCTACATTGTCAAAATGCTTTTAATCCTGTTCATCTTTAAAAGTTTTTTTTTAGTATATTTTGTATCTTGCTTTATCCTGCTCATTTTGCTCAACCTTCTCATACATATGAAGTGTATTTATAATAGCTGCTTTGTTGTTGCTTACTAATTCTGTCATTTATGCTATTTCTGGTCTGTTTGTATTGATTGATATTTCTCCTTATGGTTTTATGTATTTCCTGCTTTGTTACATGCTTGGTAATTTTTGATTAGATGCCAAACATTGTGAATTTGATTTTGTAGGATGATGGAGCTTTTTCTTAAGTATTTGTGAGCTTTGTTGCAGAATGCAACAGTGAAGTTACTTGGAAACAATGTGATCTATTTGAGACTTCCTTTTAATTTGGTAGGCAGTGGCTCTATGTCTAGATTGGCTCTATCCTGAGGTAATGCTCTTCTGAGGATTCTATTTCATACTCCATGTGTGATGAAATTGGAACATAAAGTATTTTTCCCCTTTGCAAACTCCAAAAACTATTCTATCTGATCCTTTGGCTGATTCCTTCCAAAGCATTGCATAGTTTCTTCACATGGTGTTGCTGATTATTACTCAGATGAAGACCCATTAGATACCCTTTGCAGATCTCTGGAGTTCTCTTTATGCAGAATACTTTCTGATTATCTGTCCTGTAAATTTTAGCTATAGTATAACTTTTGAATTCTCTGTGTCTTCAAGTAGGAAAGTTTGCTAGGCTTTATTAATGCCATTCAGCAAATTGGGGCAATGGTTGATGCCATGGACTTCATGTGTCCCCCCAAAGATCATATGTTGAAACTGTAACCCCTAATATGACAGTATTTGGAGATAGGGTCTTTGTTAGGTAATTGGGTTTAGATATGGTCATAAGGTGGGGCTCCCATGATGGTAGTAGTGTCCTTGTGATTAGAGGAAGAGACCAGACCACTCTCATGCTCTCACTTGGATGCTCCCTCGCTCCCTTCCTCCCTCCCTCCCTCCCCCTCTCCCTCTATCCTTCTCTTTCTCTCTCTGTGCCATGTGAGAACACAGTAAGAAAGTGACTGTCTGTAAGCCACGAAATGGCCCCAACCAGAACTCAACTATGCTGGCACCTGGACCTTTGACTTCTAGTTCCAGAGCTTGAGAAATAAATTTATTTTGTTTAAGGTACCATAAGTCTATGGTATTTTGTTATGGCAGCTCAAGCTGACTAATACAGTTGGTCTCACCTTTTTTTTCCCCCCTTTTTGGGGGGATCACTGGCCATCCTGCCTGTTGTTCAGTGTGTGAAAACTGTTGTTTCATACATTTTGTCTGTTTTTTTAATTGTTTAATGCAGGAAGATAAATCTGCTCCCTGTCAGTCCTTCAAGAATGGAAGCAGAAATCTCTTCCAGTTGATTTTGTTGAGTGAATACAAACTCATTGTAATAAAAACTTATGTTGAACTCTGATATTCAGAAAGCTGATATTAATTTTGAAGAAGTCTAAGAATTTAGAAACTTTCTGGTCTGACACCATTCTCTCATTTCTTTTTCTTAACTTTTATTGATTTGAATGGCATAAAAAATTTTCTTTCTTTTTTCATATCTGCCAATTGAATTAAAATATTATTCTTGAACAAAATTCATTCTTCCTCCTATTTAGTATGCAAATTGAAAATTTTTGAAATTTCTTAGGATCCCAGGTGATCTTGTTATGACCTATTGAGAAATTAGAGGGTGATAACATAGCTTCCCAAGCTAAAGAGTAAAGATTGCTGTCTATTTCAGTAAGAGTTTTCTCAGACTATAATGTTTCCCTCTCCATTATAGATATAGGTAGAGTGGTGCTCTTGAATTAAGAGGAGGGTAAAATTGGTGATTAGGTACATTGGAAGTTAAGTCATTCATGAAATTTTTTGAAAGCCTTTTTCTTTCTAAGTCACTCTTGGTTCAACATACTGCTTAACTCCCATGGCATGAAGAATACTATGAAGTCAACAAATTCTATTAACATTTTGACAAAGATTCATTTGTTATTTTGTTTCTTATTGAATCCTATGGACCTGAGTTATCATATCCTAAAATAAGTCTTAGCTGCAGTCTTGATGAAAAGTAATACATTCCCATGCTAAACAATAATGACTATACCATTTCCTGCAATTTAAAATTATCCCAACCTCTTTTTCTTTTCCGTCATAGTGGAAAAACAAGAATTGTCTTTATCAATCTTCTTTAAGCAGAGGTTCAGCAGTCAAAAATAAGGCCTTCAGTGTAATCCTTCCCTGACAGATTGGAGAAGAAAGAAAAAAAAAATGAGAAGTTTCTCCTGAAATTGCATTTTCATTTTTCACCTAGAGAGAAGACATCTTTTAGACATTCTTTAGATCTCTGTGAATGATTTTGTATTAGGTCTTCAAATGTGTTTTTTTTAAGACTCCCCTAAAGGGGTTTGGGTGAGAGTAAGCAATCTGATAGAATTCTCATGCATTCACATCCCAGACTTTGCCTAACTTTAGAAGCACGCTGTCTTTCTGACACCTTTCACAGCCCTTAAATAACTTGTGATCTGAGAGATGATGAAAAGAAGCAACTGTGCAGACAAAGACTTTGGGCTTCAGGCATTGACTGACTTCTTTCAGTGTCCCCCTTTCAATTTTGCCATCTTTCAGGGTTTTGTTTGGTATTTGATACTGCTTTTCAGAGATTTAATAGCCTTTCAATAACATGTGTAAGAAATGGAACATGACTAGGATTGACTGTGTGTGTGCTGGCTGGACTCAAAGGCACATGAAACCTCCTGCCTTACTTAGTACTTAACCCATTGTAGTAAAAATACCGTGATCTCCTGTTACAATCAAACTAAGCTTTATAACCTGTTCCCCACCCTGTTAAGGGGGGAGAAATTTTTTTTTTTGGTAGACCATTGTGACCATTGTCATGTTTCTCTGTGAACTTTGCTGTTTAGAGAAAGCTGAGAGAATCCAGAGGAATTGGAAATCAATGTGTGTGGTAAATTGAGAAGGAGCTATCATTACAGGCCTTTAATTTCATCCCACTCTGAGTGCCAGGGTTCTTGATCTAGGCCTCATTTATCTACAGTAATACTTTTCCCTTCTCTCCAGCCCTCATTGTTATGACAACCTTGCTTTCTTAACAGCTCTGCTAATATTTTTTTTCTTCATCTCCTTTGGAACACCAAATGATAAATTGAGAGAGGGTATTTTTTCCTCTTCCTTTTCTTCCTTAAGAAATGAAATATTAGCCACCTAGGATATATTTTGGTAGTAGTCTTTCATAGCCTTTATCTATTCTAGATAATGAGATTTGATAGTTTGTTCTAATGTACCTGAATAGAGAAATCCATGTAGATGTGATATATATTGAGTAACAATATATATGGAATTCCCTTGTTGGTGATGATTCCATATGGTACCCAGTAACATCAAGCTTCTGTACATGGAACAGGGGTCTAAGTGCTCTGATTTCAGCAGAAAACCACAAGAATGTCTTAAAGGGAAGCCTTCATTGAGGTTTGGAAAGAAGTGCGAAGCATCAGGAAAGAAGATACTGTGTGGAAAGGGGAGACAAGCTTTCTTTTAGTGATTGTGCTGCTACAGTTCACATTTCATTTAAAATATATTCTTGTGTTCAATGAGTATAGCAATGTAAGGGTAATCTTCAAGAGTGCAGGTTAATAAAAAAGAATACAAATTAACAATACAGAGTATGGAGGAAATTTATGAAAACTCAACAACATGAAGGAGATTAAAATGCAGCATTATAATAGGCTGCTTATAATCCTGGTTGAGAAAGTCATCATTGTAGAGGACGGAAATAAAAATGTGAACTTAAGCAAGGGATTCTTAATGTCCCCACTAAAAGAGAGTCTGACTCTCTCTTTCTTCTAGGAAGCTTTTCTTAGTGAATGATTAACTGTTTGGCTTCAATATGTGAATAAATGCTCATGAATTTATCTTGGCATCAAGAGTCTAACATTACTACTTAGATATATGAGAACGTTTAATTTTCTTGATTTTCTGAAATGAATCAAATCTTTTTTTTGAAGCCTATGTGTCTGTAGGCATTTGGAGGGCTATATAATTACTAGATAGCTGGTGGGGGTGGGGGAATTCTGAAATTTACCAGTTATTGATGGTATTTCAATCTCTTCCAGTTTAAACAGTCCCTTTTGGATTTCTGATTTTGTTTGATTTAGTTACTCTTTTATTTTTTATTTTCATTAATTTTTTAATTTTAATTTTATTTTTTATTTTATTATGTTATGTTAGTTACCATACAGTACATCATTAGTTTTTGATGTAGTGTTCCATGATTCATTGTTTGCATATAACACCTAGCGCTCCATGCAATACATGCCCTCCTTAATACCCATCACTGGGCTAACCCGTCTCCCCACCGCCCTCCCCTCTGAAACCCTCAGTTTGTTTCCTGGAATCCATAGTCTCTTCTGGTTCATCTCCCCCTCTGATTTCCCCGCCTTCATTTTTCCCTTCCTTCTTTTAATGTCCTCCATGCTATTCCTTTTGTTCCATGTATAAGTGAAACCATATGATAATTGTCTTTCTGTGCTTGACTTATTTCACTTAGCATAATCCCCTCCAGTTCCATCCATGTTGATGCAAATGTTAGGTAATCATCCTTTCTGATGGCTGAGTAATACTCGATTGTATAGATGAACCACAACTTCTTTATCCATTTGTCTGTTGAAGGGCATCTCAACTCCTTCCACAGTTTGGCTATTGTGGATATTGCTGCTATGAACACTGGGGTGCATGTGGCCCTTCTTTTCACTACATCTGTGTCTTTGGGGTAAATACCCAGTAGTGCAATTGCTGGGTTGTAGGGTAGCTCTGTTTTTAACTTATAGTTACTCTTTTAGATTTCCTTTCCTTTTCCTAGCTTGTCTCTAAGTTGGTGTCTAGAAATTAAAAGGAGGTTTATGTTATTCTTTGGTATTAAAGGAAAAGGTGTTCTGATATCTGTTAGTCATCCCATGGATGTGTTGGTTGTCCTGGTCTCCCACTGATATTGTGTGGCCTTTTGAAACATTGTGGTGGTACAGGCAAATGGAGCATATGGTTGTGGCCTTTTGTCTCTACTTATAATGATCCTGCTCACTATGGACTCTGTTCCAACCTCAGGCCTTTGAATTTGCCTGCCTATTCAGCATCACTTGTTTCTTCAGTGGGACACCTGGGTATTTTTGGATCATGCTTGCATTTTATACTTAGGCTGTGAAACCCAAGGGTGTTTCCTCAGACTCACATACCTAGCATATATGTCTCTGAAGAACTATGTTTTGCAGCATGTTTGATGTGTTTGGGGCTTCTCCTAGAGACTTGCAGTCTCCCCCCAGGTTGATCTGGTGAATCCTGCCATTGTCCTACTAGTACTGAGGATCTCCCACAGGAGCTGGGATGCTTCTCCCTTCTCTTTCTATGGTTCTGTTCTAATGAGCAGAATATAAAGACCTGTGTGTATGAGCTCTTCTCTTTCCCTCTGTATGTCTTCCTGTATTGCACAGGGCCAATAGAGATTGCTTTTCTTCTTTCTGTCTGGCAAGGACTTCTTTATATTTTCTACTTCTGCCTCTTTGCCTAGGTCCTCAATGGCAAAGGGATTCTGAAAGAGATGCTGGCTTACTAATAAAGCAAGATTCAAAAATAATAGCTTTGTTATGTATAGAGCAAATGACTTAGAAGCAAGAAAAATCTGGATTGGAAGTCCTTTCTGAAACAAAGAGAGTAAATAAATACCCACCTAATAGAGGAATCTGTAATATAACTGACAGGTTGGTTATTCAGGTTTTACCTGTATCACTCGAGTGACCAGCTGTTCCCTGCTCTGCAGGTCAGTCCATTCCAGAGTTGGAAAGTTATATTTATTTTCATACATTGTGTGACCATAATAGGTTGTAAAGGACTCAAAAGCAGGGACTTTAATTAATTCTACTTTGCATCCTCACAGGTCCAAAATAGTGCTTTATAGATAGAAGGCTCTCAGCAATTGTTTGCAGAAATAATGAATGAATTCTGTTGAGGTATATACTGCCACTAGAATTTTTATCTCTTGGTTCTGGTTCTGCTCCTTAATGCTACAGTTTGACAATCCTTCATATATCTGTAGGCAGATGTTATGTTTTTACTTAAATATTGTTTTGGGCAGGCCAAGTATTTCTGTTTCCTTCAGTTGCCCTCAAGAAGATTTCCACACCATTTTGGTCACTTTCATTTGAAATCTTTAAATAGAAAAGCAGAGCATAGCTCTGTGGTCATATCAAGTGGCATAATCTACTACCAGCAGAAAACATAGGGAGGTTAAAAGAGAAGAGGAAAAATTTTACATATATATTAAAAATGGCTTGAAAAAAATAAGTTTGCTAGTAAATAAAGAAGGGCATGAAATTAATGATGAGTATAGAATGTATATTTTGATATTAATAAAGCATTTGATATAGCCTTTCATGAAATTTTACTTGCAAATTTGAATGGAATTGCCTTGGCTAAAAACAGAATCCCCGTCTCAGAAATCACTTAGAAAGGTGTAAACAAAGGGTAATGAGAAATAGTAGGGATTCTGGATTAGGGCAATATCCAGAAAACACTGGATAGGTGGTAGAGAAAGGGTACAGCAAGTCCTATGCACAGTTCTGTGAATGCTTGAAAGGATGAAGTAAAAAAATGAGCAAATGCATGGGTTATTTGCCTTTTAAAGTTTCAGAGATGCAAGAAGCATGAGCAGAGACTGAGGTGAAAAAGAAAGGATGCTAATAAGACACAGTAAAAGTAGATAGCCATAAATTCAAATGCACAAAAATGACAATTCAAACAGCCTCAAGATTTAACTGAATGCCAGGATTCAGCACTTCCCATTCTGCTTTTCATGTAGTTTAATGGAATATCTGTTCAATGAGGGGTGTAAGTATGAGTGTTAGAGTCTGGTTCAGGCAAATTGGAACGTACAAAGTGGTTAAAGCCAGACACGTTTGTTTCAACTCATTTATGGTATCTGATCTGGCGCCTCTGGTAATCGCAGAACTTCTTCCAAAAAATTAGAATCAATAGTAATAATTAAAAAAAAAACACTAGGGTTTCCTCATAGACCTTGATGTGTTCTTCAGAGTCTCATAAAATCTTTGCAGCCTTGATTTACTTTGGCAACGTGGACCTAAATCTCTGAATACTTCTTTCAGCTCTTATTTATAATGCTTCCCAGTCTTAGCATCAAATGACAGTTGACTTCTTTATGCTTGTTTGTCCCTGGATGGACTATTGTACTTGAAATTTTCACATTTCTTTCTCAAAGGTGCTTGCTTCCATTAACTCGTATTGGAGAGCTATTCTTTGCAACAATAGTTACATAATTTTAAAACTGGCTAAAAAGTTGGAAAAGAAAGTTAGGCATTTAGCTGGTTGGAAGGTGAGTTTTTTTTTTTTTTTGGTTGGAAGATTTGTGACGTTCTTTGTGATCACTAAATCATTTATTGTTCAGAGTAGGTCATGTTTAAGAACTGCAGGGGATGCTATCATTGGAACACTGAGATGCTTGGACATCAGGCCTAAACTGACATTGTCCTGGGAAAACTAAGATGTACAGTCAACTGCCTTTGACTAATTGAATGGATTCATCTAGATGGTTCGCTGGTTGTACCTGTAGCTATACAGACCCTTATTTTTGAGGGAAGATAAATTTTCTGAGTCATTTGTCTCTGCCTTTCAAACAAAATATATACAATGAACTATCTTTTGTGTTTTGGAGAATTCTTCCCTAGTTTTGAACTCTCAAATATTCTTTGCTTGCAGCAGAGTTTAGCTGACTGTTTAACCTGTGCATCATGGCAGACTGCTGTTCGAACAGACTTCCACAAATGAGCTACGCAATTGAAGAAATATAGCGTTACAATGATATTTGAGAGATGGGTTACTGAGATGAAGGGGTATAGAGTAGGCTACACTTTGGCAATGACTGAATGTCAGGCCAGAGCTGAACTTCCTGTGTAGTGACACAAGAGGATCTTGCCTTAGGAGTGTATGTACATGAACTTTATTAGTGTAAAAACTATTTATTCAAATCATAATGGAAAGCCTAAGGATAGCCAACCAAATAGAGTAGTGACAGTACATTCTTTTATTTTTTTTAAATCTTCACGTATTTATTTAAAGAGTGGAAACTTTTTCTTTTTTTTTAAATATTTTTTTATTATATCATGTTAGTCACCATACAGTACATCCCTGGTTCTTGATGTAAAGTTCGATGATTCATTAGTTGCGTATAATACCCAGTGCACCATGCAATACTTGCCCTCCTTACTACCCATCACCCGTCTATCCCATTCCCCCGCCCCCCTCCCCTCTGAGGCCCTCAGTTTGTTTCTCATAGTCCATACTCTNAGTCCCATAGTCTCTCATGTTTCATTCCCCCTTCTCATTACCCCCCTTTCTTTATCCCTTTCTTCCCCTACCGATCTACCTAGTTCTTATGTTCCATAGATGAGAGAAGTCATATAATTGTCATTCTCTGCTTGACTTATTTCACTTAGCATTATCTCCTCCAGTGCCGTCCATGTTGCAGCAAATGTTGAGAATTTGTTCTTTCTGATAGCTGAGTAATATTCCATTGTATATATGGACCACAACTTCTTAATCCAGTCATCTGTTGAAGGGCATCTCGGTTCCGTCCACGATTTAGCTATTGTGGACATGCTGCTATGAACATTGGGGTGCATATGGCCCTTCCCTTCACTACGTCTGTACCTTTGGGGTAAATACCCAGTAGTGCAATGGATGGATCATAGGATAGCTCAATTTTTATCTTTTTAAGGGACCTCCACACTGTTTTCCAGAGTGGCTGTACCAACTTGCATTCCCACCAACAATGTAGGAGGGATCCCCTTTCTCCACATCCTCTCCAACAATTGTTGTTTCTTGCCTTGTCTATCTTTGCCATTCTAACTGGCGTAAGGTGGTATCTCAGTGTGGTTTTGATTTGAATTTCCCTGATGGCTAATGATTTTGAACATTTTTTCATGTGTCTGTTTGCCATTTGTATGTCTTCATTGGAAAAGTATCTGTTCATATCTTCTGCCCGTTTTATGATTTGTTTATTTGTTTCTCGTGTATTGAGTTTGAGAAGTTCTTTGTAGATCTTGGATACCAGTCCTTTATCTGTGGTGTCCTTTGCAAATATATTCTCCCATTCCGTGGGCTGTCTCTTAGTTTTTTTGACTGTTTCCTTGGCTGTGCAGAAGCTCTTTATCCTGATAAAGTCCCATAAGTTCATTTTATCTTTTATTTCTCTTGCCTTTGGAGATGTGTCGTGAAAAAGGTTGCTCTGGCCGATGTCATAGAAGTTGTTGCCTATGTTCTCCTCTAGAATTTTGATGGATTCCTGTCTCACATTGAGGTCTTTCATCCATTTGGAGTTTATTTTTGTGTATGGTGTGAGAGAGTGGTCAAGTTTCATTCTTTTGCATGTAGCTGTCCAATTTTCCCAGCACCATTTATTGAAGAGACTGTCTTTTTTCCACCAGATGTTTTTTCCTGCTTTATCAAAGATTAGTTGCCCAAAGAGCCGAGAGTCCATTTCTGGGTTCTCTATTCTGTTCCATTGGTCTATGTGTCTGTTTTTGTGCCAGTACCATGCTGTCTTTGTGATCACAGCTTTTTAGTATAGCTTGAAATCTGGTAACGTGATGCCCCCAGCTTTCTTTTTCCTTTTCAACAGTTCCTTGGAGATTCGGGGCCTTTTCTGGTTCCATACAAATTTAAGGACTATTTGTTCCAGTTCTTTGAAAAATGTCCTCGGTATTTTGATCGGGATAGCATTGAAAGTGTAGATTGCTCTGGGTAGTATGGACATTTTAACTATGTTAATTCTTCCAATCCATGAGCATGGAATATTTTTCCATCTTTTTATGTCTTCCTCAATATCTTTCAAAAGTGATCTATAGTTTCTAGGATATAGGTCCTTTACGTCTCTGGTTAAGTTAATTCCAAGGTAACG
>NC_048233.1:71592505-71623417 GCF_002007445.2 Ailuropoda melanoleuca | reverse complement strand
TGATGCCCCCAGCTTTCTTTTTCCTTTTCAACAGTTCCTTGGCGATTTGGGGCCTTTTCTGGTTCCATACAAATTTAAGGACTATTTGTTCCAGTTTTTGAAAAGTGTCATTGGTATTTTGATTGGGATGGCATTGAAAGTTGTAGATTGCTCTGGGTAGCATGGACATTTTAACTATGTTAATTCTTCCGATCCATGAGCATGGAATATTTTTCCATATTTTTGTATCTTCTTCAATGTCTTTCAAGAGTGATCTGTAGTTTCTAGAATATAGATCCTTTACGTCTCCGGTTAAGTTAATTCTGAGATAATGTATGATTTTTGGTGCTATTGTAAATGGAATGGATTCCCTAATTTCTCTTTCTTCAGTCTCATTGTTTATTTATAGAAATGCAACTGATTTCTGAGCATTGATTTTGTATCCCACCACATTACTGAATTGCTCTGTAAGTTCTATTAATTTGGGGGTGGAGTTTTTGGGTGTTCCATATAGAGTATCATGTCATCTGGAAAGGGAGACAGTTTGACTTGATTGCTGTTGCAAGGACTTCTAGTACTATGTTGAATAATAGTGGCGAGAGTGGGCATCCTTGTTTTGTTCCTGATCTTAAGGGAAAGGCTTTCAGCTTTTCCTCATTGAGAATGATATTCACTATAGGCTTTTCATAGATGGTTTTTATAAAATTGAGGAAGGTACCCTCTATCCCTACACTCTGAAGTGTTTTGATCAGGAAAGGATGCTGTATTTTCTCAAATTTTTTTCTGCATCAATTGAGAGGGTCATATGGTTTTTTACTCTTTTCTTGTTGATATGATCTATCACACTGATCGATTTGCAAATGTTGAAGCACCCTTGCATCCCAGGGATGAATCCCACTTGGTCATGGGGGATAATCCTTTTAAGGTACTGTTGGATTCTATTAGCTAAGATCTTGTTGAGAATTTGGCGTCTATGTTCATCAGGGATATCGGTCTATAATTCTTCTTTTTGATGGGGTTTTTACCTGCTTTGGGGTTCAAGGTAATACTGGCCTCATAGAATGAGTTTGGTAGTTTTCCTTCTGTTTCAGGAGAATAGGTACTATTTTGTCTTTGAATGTTTGAGGTAGAATTCCCCAGGGAATCCCTCAGGCCCTGGACTCTCCCTTTTGGGCACGTTTTTGATCACTGCTTCAATCTCTTCATAATTAATCAGTGTGTTTAAATAGTCAGTTTCTTCCTGTTTCAGTCTTGGTAGTTTATAGTTTTCCAGGAAGACACCCATTTCTTTCAGGTTGTTTAATTTATTGGCATAAAGCTTTTGATAAAAGTTTCTAATGATCCTTCCTATTTCCTTGGTGTTGGTCATGATCTCTCCCCTTTCATATGTCATTTTATTAATTTCAGTCCTTTCTCTATTCTTTTGAATAAGTCTGGCCAGTGGCTTATCGATCTTATTCATACTTTCAAAGAACCAGCTTCTATTTCTGTTGATCTGCTCTACTCTGCTCCTGATTTCTAATTCATTGATCTCTGCTCTAATCTTGATCAACTGCTTTCTCGTGCGTGGGTTAGGCCTGTTCTTCTGTTCCAGCTCCAGCTTCTTGAGGTGAGAATATAAAAACTGCATTTTAGATTTTTCTATTCTTTTGAGTGAGGCTTGAATGGCTATGTATTTCCCCCTTAGGACTGCCTTTGCAGTTTCCCATAGGTTTTGGACCATTGTGTTTTCATTCTCGTTGGTCTCCATAAATTGTTTAAATTGATTTTTAATTTCCTGGTTTACCCAATGATTCTTGAACAGGATGGTTCTTAGTTTCCAAGTGTTTGAGTTTCTTCCAAAATTTCCTTGTGATTGAGTTCCAATTTCACATCATTGTGGTCTGAGAATATGCAGGGAATAATTTCACTCTTTTGGTATCGGTTGAGACCCGTTTTGTGACCCAGTATATGTTCTATTCTGGAGAACGTTCCATGTGCTTTCGAAAAGAATGAGCATTCTGTTGTTCTGGGGTGTTGTGTTCTGTATATATCTATGAGGTCCATCTGGTCTAGTATGTCATTCAAAGCTCTTGTTACTTTGTTGATTTTCTGCTTAGGTGATCTGTTGCTGATAGTGGACTGTTGAGGTCCCCTACTGTTAACGTATTTTTATCTGTATGTCTCTTTATTCTGGTTAAGAGTTGGCTTGTGTATCTAGCTGCTCCCCTCTTGAGGGCATAGATATTTATAATTGTCATATCCACTTGTTGGATACATCCTTAAGAATAATATGGTGTCCTTCTGTATCTCTAACTACAGTCTTTGGTTTCAAATCGAATCTGTCTGATCTTAGAATTGCTACCCCAGCTTTCTTTTTAGGTCCCTTGGCATGAAAAATGGTTTTCCATCCCTTCACTTTCAGTCTGGATGTATCTTTAGGTTCAAAATGAATCTCTTGTTGACAGCAAATGGATGGGTCATCTCTTTTTATCCAGTCTGCAATCCTGCGGCATTCTGTGTGAGCATTTAGGCCATTCACATTGAGATTGATTATTGAGAGATATGATTCTAATGATGTCATGTTGCCTGTGAAGTCTTTGTTTCTATAGATTGTAAATTTCTGTTCTGTATCACTCTTGGGGCCTTTTTACTTTAGTAGAACCTGCCTTAATATCTCATGTAGGGCTGGCTTGGTTGTCACAAATTCCTTCAGTTTCTGCCAGTCTTGGAAGGTCCTTATATCTCCATGAATTCTGAATGACAGCTTTGCTGGATAAAGGATCCTTGGCTGCAGGTTCTTCTCAGTTAGAGCTTGAAAAAACCCTTCCTGGCCTGCCATGTCTCTGTAGACAGGTCTGACGTTATTCTGATATTCTTCCCTCTGTATGTAAGGATTTTCTTTCCCCTGGCTGCTTTCAGTACTGTATTCTTGGATCTAATATTTGCAAATTGCACTTGATGCAACTTGATGTGGGTCTGTTCTCATTGATTTTGGGAGGGGTCCTGACTCTGCCTTTGGACACAAATGCTTGTTTCTTTTGGCAGATTAGGGAAGTTCTCAGCTACAATTTGTTCAAATATCTCTTCTAGACCTCTCTCTTTCACCACCCCCTCAGGGATGCCGATGATTCTGACATTGGAATGTTTCATTGAGTCAGTAATCTCCCATAATCTACATTCTTGAGATTGGATTTTTTTGAACCAAGTTTCCGTTTTAACTTTCTCTTCTACCATCCCATCTTCCAATTCACTAATTTGTTCTTCTGCCTCATTTACCCTGGCCATCAGTGCGTCTAGTTTAGACTGCATTTGATTCATAGCGTTTTTAATTTCTGCCAGATTCGCTCTCATTTCCACCCTCAGAGATTCTATATTCTCGTTAATATTTTTGTTAATATTTTTTTCAATCCTACACATCAATCCTGACTATTGTTACTCTGAACTCCATTTCTGACAATTTGGTTATATCCGTATCCATCAGTTCTGTGGCAGAGGCCACAGACTCTGTATCTTTTCTTTGGTGGGGGGAATTTCTCCTTGTCGTCATTCTGATGAGGAGAGGTTGTGAGGTTGTCCAGAGCCCAAATTATTAACCAGGATGCAGGCAGTGTGCACTTGTTTTACAGGGACCTTAGGGATGTGGGCTTCTTGATTTTTCAGCCTGCCTTCTGGGGGAGGCGCCTGCCGTGCTTATACTTAGTCAACCCTGTTTTGGTAGAGTTGCCCTGTCCCCTGCGAGGGGGGATGGGAATGGGCAGAATGTGAACCGGTATTTCTGGGCTTTTGTTCTCTGGTGGCTGTTCCTGGTGGTTTTCTATTACTCTTCTGAGAGAGCAGCAGTGGCCATATCCTAGCCTCCGTCTCAGTACAGAGAAATCACGGTCCACTCTCCACTGAGGTCTCTTGGCCACTTTAACTCTGTTTCTGTCGGTGCTGCTAAAAACTCTGCAGTGTCCCGGGTTGTGCGCCCCACAGCCACTGTCCCAGCCCTCGCTTCCAGTGCTGGCAGGTCTCTGTCCTTTGTGCTTCTAACACCGCCAGCCGCCCCTGGTTCCCACGGGGGCTCCTGAGCTCCCTGTTTCAGTGTGGTTCGCATGTGCTCCGGAGCACCAGTTTCCAGTCTGGTCGCACGTGCTCCCGTGCTCCCGCTTTCAGTCTAGTTCAAGCGTGTGCTCCGGAGCTCTGGTTTTCAGTCTGGTCGTTCGCGAGTTCCCAGGCTTGCGATTTCAGTCTGCTTTCTTGCAGGTGCCTGTCTGCGAGTCCGGCCCACTCTCCAGTGCAGGTGGCTACTGCTTCCCGGTGCCCGAGTGTGGCTGCTCCCTCCCCTTTCTGTTTATCTTCCGATATCTGTGCGCGGATTCGTGGCTCCCTGCTTGGTACCTCAATACTCAGCACTGGAGATGTTCGTTTGTAGAGATCCAGATGTATCTTCCTGCATCTCAGGCTGATTTCGTGGGTGTTCAGGATGGTCTGGTAGATATCCAGCTCGATTTAGGGGACCACCTGAAAAATGGGTCACCTGTTCCTCTGCCATCTTTTTCCAGTTTTCTGTAGCTACGTTTAATGAAAGAGTTTCCTTTGTCTGTTTTCTCCGAGACCTTTAAATCTGGTTTCTATCCTGCTGATACTTTGAAAGGTCTCTTAGTGACTTGTTCAACTACTTGTGTATATTTGAATTATTTCCTAGACAATAAGCTCCATCTAGGTAGAGTCTAGGTTGTCTTGTTCATCACCATTTCTCCTTCTATCATAATATAAAGCACAATACTAAGCACAATATAAATATTAGTTGAATGAGTGAATGTATGAATTACCTAATGGCTATAGCCAATGAGTACGGAGTAGTCCTTAATCCTTTTATAGAAACATTTTCTTTTTGTCTTTTCCAGTAGCCCTTAAATATAGGCATTTAGAGTGTTTGATTTTCTGTCTTTTTGTTTAACGCTGTGCTTTTCTGGGTGACCTGTCCTTGGATAGATATTTGCAAATGGCTCCAAAATGCCATGTCTAGCTGTAAGCTAAGACCTTTTTCTTCTGCATGTTGGATCATTTTATCCAACTATCTGCTGGGCTTTTCCACCTGAATAAGTGGTCTTCCTGCATATGTTTGGAAATATCCTGTGGCAGAGGATTCTTCTAGATTCATCAGGCTTCTGTATATTTCAGTGAACCAAATACATCTTCCAGTGCCATCTATTCTTCATCCTGATTTACCTTGGGATTATTCTGGATAGGTTTAATCTTTTTTCACTTTTTGCCAGCACAGTTTTCATATGTTCTAGTTATTAAATAAAGACTTAACATTTATATTTATGAAAAATGCAGAAGAGAAAGTTGGGGCATCTTATTAAACATGGATGCTGCAAGCTTAGTACTTGGGCTAAACGATACTTCTCACTGAACTACTAAATGTCAAGTGATCTGCTAAGCACTTCTACACAAATCATCTTTAATCCTCATAAAAGCTCGCAAAGTAATTATTGTATCCATACTT
Source organism: Ailuropoda melanoleuca (assembly GCF_002007445.2). Lineage (NCBI taxonomy): Eukaryota > Metazoa > Chordata > Mammalia > Carnivora > Ursidae > Ailuropoda > Ailuropoda melanoleuca. The sequence goes on along the minus strand of NC_048233.1, from coordinate 71,617,962 downwards.
TACAAACAAGGAGACCAAAGCTCAGAAAAATTAAATATCTTGTACCAGGTCATACAGCTAGAATGGCCAGTGCTATACTAGGTCAGATTGGCTCTAGCCAAAGCTCTTAATCCACTGTATTCACATTTCCTGGACTTTTCTGTGTTTAATGAAGTCAGTGGTCTTGGCATGTTTCTTAGTAATATTTTTTTCTTTGCTGAAGCTTCCTATACCTCTCTGACTCTACTCTTCCCACTTACACATTAACTCTGAATCTCTTGGTTTTTTCTGACACTTTCTCTTGAGATCCTAGAATGACTAATAGAACAACTCTGATTCAGAGCCAGAGAATGTTTCCATTTCAGTGGCTTTTTGGTTCATCATCAAGGTAGTAAATGGAAATCCTTGGGCAAAAATATGAGTTCCTGGAGTTAGAAAGCAAATGGGAATCCTTTAACAAGAATAGGAGCTCCTGTTCTGATATAATCAGGTTGTGTTTTCTCTTATGCTGGATTGGAAGGAATCGAACAGGATAAGGAGTTAAGAGGTCTGAGAGACTGACATCCCAGAAGGACACAAATATGGGGAGAAAAGAGAATGTTCTTGAATTCATGGAAAGACACATCACTGTCCCAGTTTTTTTGTTCATGGCCTGGACCACTGTCATTAAGAAAGGGAGTGACTTCAGTAAAAAGAGGCAGTCAGGAGAAGAGAAGTTAGCACTGGGTTTGAGGGAGAAAGGTCACAGGAGGTGATTCATATGCTTCCAAATTACCATTCCTTTGAAGCTTTGTCTTAAAATCGAATCAGGCCATTTAAGAAGCAGACAGTTAGAAAAATACGACTTATAACAACAGCCAGTGAGATTATCACTGTTGTTATTTTTGTTGTTACCGAGTGCTTTTGTCTGTGAAGGCACTGTGCTAAGACCGTGATATCCATGCCTCATGGAGCCTCACAACTCCTACACAAAGTATATAGCTTCCCCTATTTTAAAGTTGAAGACATGGAGGCTTGAAGAGGTAAAGCGCCTCACACAAAGAATAGCGAGAAATTGGCAGAGCTGTAGAGAACTCCCACTATACTGTACAACCTTGGTGTATTCCCGTGGAATATTCACTAACTTGGTCGCTCACATGCTTCATGAAACCTGGAAGGATCATGTAGATGTTCTACCTTTTCTAGGTTTCGTGCTAGAATCTCAGCAGCACTGAAGGCCACCAGGCATATGCCCGCATTCACACACATACATAGATGTTACCTTGCTCTCCCTGGCCAATTAATAGTGAGGACACATTATCAGAGCTAATAGGAATCAAATGACGAAAACTGGTCAAGTGAAACCTCGTAAATTGGCTTGTGTGTTTCCTCTGTCTCTTTTAATAGCTGATGCTGGGGATTTTCATCCTTGTCCAGCCAGGGTACAAGGGAAAGGATTAGTGTAAATAACTCCCACAGCAGTGATAAGAGTGCAGCCAGCTGCTTCGATGGCCCATTTATTAGCATGACAGGAATTCAAACCTGGAATAGGAGAATCTTTCCTCTGAAAATATAACTGTGCTTCAGAAAGTTGACCACCCCCCTCATCCCCCGCCACGTCTTGTTCTCTTCATTTTGTTTTTTTCCTTTCCTTCTCTTTCTTTCTATCACTATGAGTTTGCCACCCCCTTCCCAGTGTGAAACAAGCTTTGTGCCTTGTGAAGAATGAGGTGAGAAGTTAAAGGCGCAGACCTTCTTGGAATGCATGTTGCTTTAACATGGTGTGGTGGGAACCACAAGGCCTGGGTTCTCAGCCTGGCTTCTCCATTTATTACACATGTGATCTTGGCTGTGTTACTTAACTTCTCTGTGACAAATTCCCTCTCACCCCCTGGTAAATGGGGATTTTAAAACCTAACACACCTTGTAGGTAAATATAAAGTGTTGAAAGCAATGCCTGGAACAGTGTTAAGTGGTTAATGCATGTGAACTGTTACTCTTTTTTTTTTTTAAGATTTTATTTATTTATTCGACAGAGAGAGATAGCCAGCGAGAGGGAACAGAAGCAGGGGGAGTGGGAGAGGAAGAAGCAGGCTCCCAGCAGAGCAGGGAGCACGATGCGGGGCTCAATCTCAGGACCCTGGGATCAGGCCCTGAGCCGAAGGCAGACGCTTAATGACTGAGCCATCCAGGCGCCCCGTGAACTGTTATTCTTATTGGAGAGATGGAATGAGCTTCTAGGAAGGAAGGGTGGGATGGTCAACTGCTCTGTTCTGTTCATCAATTCTGTGCTTATGTTTCCCATCAGATACTGTTGCAGCTCCACTCTGGGTGCAAGACCTGATTTTGTATTTGAGCTGCTCCAGCTGCAGGGTCACTGAGTGACCTCAGGTGTTGTCTTCCCCTTAGGCTGTGGTGTGTGGGACAGGCCCCCCTCACAACCAGGATTGTCTGTGTCTAATGTGTGGATAGCCCATGTGGAAAAGAAGCCCTCCACTGGACAGCTGAAAGGGGACTAGAGCTCAAAGGGCAGTTTTAAGAAAGCTAAATTTCCTGTTTCTGGGGTTTCTAAAATAATATACATATAGGAATAGAGCAGGGCTCAAATGTCTTGGACACCTGAATCTTGTCCTGTGTTAGTCTTGCCCTGGAGATGTCCCCAACAAGGGACAAAGCTGAGTAAATGCACATTCCTTACAGCAACCTTTGAAACTTTTGCTTCACCCGCTGTGTTGGATTATATTGCTTATATTGTGTTGGTCTCCTGATGTTGGATTATAAGGAGGTTTCCTTTGTCTTGGCTAGGGTCCATTTTCCTGGGCCCTCACTGACTTCAGTATTGGGGGTGGGAAGCATTCCTGGGGAATGATCTTTAAAGGAAGATCATATGGAAGAAGGAAGAATTTTACCTCACTACCCAGAGCAGAACAGGGGTGGACTACCCAACTAAGGTCTTCTTAAGGGCTGGTGGTGACCTAGGTAAGAGTAGAGGGCAGTCTTTAGCTCAACTAACTTCCTAAATGTTGTGAATGAAAATAAGAGCATTTACACATACATACACCCAATAAAATCTTAAGAGGGACAGATCCTGGATACAAGTCAGGAGTCCTATCAAATGTCCTTAGCCTTGACAGATCACATCAGCAATCCTTCATGGGTTTAAGTAAGTGGGGGAAGGTCTAAGGCAGAGAGGAGGAGGGAGCAGGGCATTGTGGGAGGAGAACCAAATTACCTACAGAGTAAGAAAAGCACATAGCAGGCAGACTCTGAGATAGAACACTGTTTCTTGAATTAAGGGATAAAGATGCATTCTCAGAGGTCCATGGACACTTTTTGAGAATTATCTAATTGCATGTGATAATCCAAAAAGAGCATATAGGCTAATTCTAAACTATCTGTATGACCCTTTCAGGATTTTCAATTGCATTTGTGAGGCCTCAATAGTAGTTTAAAAAAATTTCAAGTTACAATGACCAAGAACAGAAGTGGACATCATACATGTGATGAGTTTGTTCCGAAGGAAGGGCCAAGTCATGTTACGGCAGTTCATGCCGAGTTTGAATAAGGAAAAACGTTGGAAAGATGTATTTTTCATACCACATTATATATCATGTTACAAAAATAGCAAAAAACAAAGCAGCCAGGCCCAAAAGAGCCTGCTGTGGAGCAGTTTGATCAACTACTGTGAGCACTGGTTTCATTTATTAAACAATATATTATCCAACACATGAAATTGATACTATTTAACTTAGTTGGACTTGTAGTTGAAATATGTATAAATTTATTTTTAATCTGAAGATTTATAAGAGATATAAGTATGAAGATATTTTACTAGTTTTTTATTTGTACATATTCAAATAACATTGTTTTATTTAGCTAACATTTAGATAGTACTTATTACTGAGCCAAATGCTCTTCCAAGGATTTTACATATTGTAACTCATTTAGCTCTCATCAGTTACCCCATGAGGTTGGTATCATTATTATTTTCAGAAAAATGGAGAGAGAGAGAGAGAGAGGGGCCCATGGACACTTGGGGTTTGAACTCAGATTTTCAGGATATGGAGCCTGTGCCTTTAATCACTATTTTATATGGCCCTTTTTAGGATTCGTGTGATTGGATTGGAGCCACCTGGATAATCCAGAATAATCTCATTGCAAAGGTCTTTTTCAGTATAAGATAACATATTCATGGGTTCAGAGAACGAGGGCCTGGACATCTTAAGATCAGGGGGGCATTATTCTGCATACCATCTGGTGTGACAGACATAACCCCCAACAAGTTTGGCTCTATAGCAGCAGACCAACACATATGGATGATTCTATACATAAAAAATAATTGATTTGTCCTAATAAATTATTACTGCCAGTTAATATTACCTGAGCAGTTACTATATAGTCAGCACTCTACTAAATACTTTCTATTTATTAACTCCATTTAATCCTCATGACACCTCCATGATCTAGATGTGCTATTCATTACTCTAGTAACTGGAGAAGAAGACCCAGATAGGTGATATAACTTATTAACTAGTTACTGGTGGATCTGGGATTTTAACCCAAGCAGTTTGGTTCCATGTTCTTAACCACTGTGCCACAATCTCTTTCAAAATATTGGTCAATGGAAGTTGTATTAAAATGGTAGTTTAGGGAAGGCTGGGTGGTTCAGTTGGTTAAGCATCTGCCTTCAATTCAGGTCATGATCCCAGGACCCTGGGATCTCTCGTAGGGCTCCCTGCTCAGCAGGGAGCCTGATTCTCCCTCTGTTTTTTGTGCTCTCTCTCTCTCTCAAATAAATAAAATATTTTTAAAAAGTTGTAACTTATTGGTATGAACTATATCCTACCAGTTAAAGCTCCTCTAATGTTGCTGGAATAAGACATCAAGGCAGTGTCTTTCTTGAGACCAACAACAATGAGCACTTTTCTCATGAGGTCTATGTAGGGAGTCATATTGTTTGGGAAGAGATAACACCTTTCCTTCATAGCCGCAAGATGGGACTCGTAGCTAATTCCACAGTGTTGGCTTTCAGTGCTCCTTCAGCACTGCCAGATGTTCCCCAGAAAAAATCTCCCTAATTTCTACTAGAACTCGGGTGTTTGGAGGATGTGTTTGGGCTGGATCTATGTGTCTCCAAATAACTGATTATTTTGGTCAGTTGGAGATAGGACTTTTAGAAGGAAATTAAGGTTAAATAAGATTTTAAGAGCAGGGTCCTAATCCAATAGAATTGGTGATGTTTTAAAAAGAGTTTGAAAATGTGCACACACTAAAGAAAGGCCATGTGAGGACACAGGGAGAAGGCAGCCACCCGAAGGAGGGAAGAGAATCCTCAGCAGCTATCAGACTGGCTGACACCTTGATCCTGGACTTTCCAGCCTCTAGAACTCTGAGAAATAAGTGTCTGTTGTTGAAGCCACCCAGTGTATGGAGTTTTATTATGACAGCCTGAGCAGACTAAGAAAGAGCCATTCATTTGGTATTAGAAAGATAGTCTTATAGAGTCTGTGGAGAGAAATGGAGGTGGGGAAATTTTCATGTAAGCATTTTTCTGTTTTCATATTCATTTCATACTCTGATGGTCTAGAAAGGATTGGAAAGGATTGGTTTGAAAAGATAGTCACTCTAGACTATCTTCTGAGAGTGAATAAATTGTTACAAGCTAATTGTTGAAATCTCTGCAGCAGCCATATTGTATTCCTTGATGTTTTTAGAACACACTAGGAAAGTTCTTGCTTCCAGTCTTTGCACTAGCTTTTCCTTTTGCCTAAAATGCCTTCATCCCAGGGATTCACATGACTCACTGCCTTATTTCCTTCAGCTTTTTATAAGGATGCCACCTTGGGCACCTGGGTGGCTCAGTTAGTTAAGTGTCTGCCTTCAGCTCAGGTTGTGATCCCAGGGTCCTGGGATCCAGTCCTATGTTGGGCTCCCTGCTCAGTGGGGAGTCTCCTCCTTCCTCCCCCCTGCTCATGTGTGGTCACACGTGCATGCTTTCTCTCTCTCTCTCTCTCTTTCAAATAAATAAATAAAATCTTTAAGAAAATATAAGGACCACCTTAGAAAGGCGACATAAAGGCGAGGGTTTCCTCATGCACTCTATTTAACCTTTTAATAGTTCACCCCAACTACTCTCCATTTCACCTCCCTGATTTATTCATTTTTAATAGCTCTTACCTTTAACATGCTATGCACTTGCCGTATGTTGTTTATTATCTATTTTCCCTGAAGAAGATGCACACTCTCCAAGAATGGGGCTTTTTGTCTGTTGTGTCCACTGTTATAGTGTTAGTACCTAGAACAGGGTCTGATACATGGTGATGTGTTCAGTATTTCTTGAATGAAGTAATATTTTGAGTTCTAGGCTCATTTTTTTTTCCCACATGGATCATCTTATTAAATTCTCATGATAACTCTTCGGAGTATTTTTAGTATCATCCCAGTTTTACCAGTGAGGAAACTGATGCCTCGACATATCAGGTACCTTGTCTAAAATCCTACTGCTTGCAAAAGGCAGAGCCAGCTTTCAAACCCAGGCAGTCTTGTTCCAGAGCCCGCACTTTTATCCACTCATACTCCTCCCAATCTTTATTTTATTTTGTTACTTGCTGACAAATAACTAGCTTATTTTTTCAAAATTGGAGTTGCATTGGCTGTATAAGTGAAACTTAACTATGGGGGCTTATTCGAATAGGGGTTTCTTTTCTTCATTTGTCAAAGTCTGGAGGGAGGTCTTTCAGGAACAACACAGTTGGTCAAGGAAGTCATCAAGAAGCCAGAGTCCCTCTGATTTTCTGCCCTGTCACCCTTATCATGTTGGTTCCTCCACCTGTGAGCACACAGTCCACATATCAGGCAGGAAGAAGCAGAAAAAAGCAAAAGACAAAGGGCACTGAGAACCATCTTTCCTTTTCAACTTTAAGAAGACAAACACTAGCTTTCTCATAAGCCCCAAGAGTAGACATCCATATACATTTCATTGCCTAGAAATGACAGTGTATCTGCAACTGGGCTACATTACATAGATTGCAGAATAATATTAACAAGGTACAAAGGGACAGTGGACAGTAGATGTTCACAGTAGTGTCCGCTAGGCTTTTGTTATTCTAAGTCCTTTGTATTAGGATGCTTTGTCCTACAGTAATCAGAAAGTGCAACTCAAATTGGCATAAACAGGAGACATTAATGTCACACCAGGATATCTGGAGGTAGGTCAGATTTCAGAGTTGGTTGATTCAGTTGTTCAAGGATGTCCTCAAGGAATTAGGCTCTTTTCATCTCTCTCTGCTTCCATCCTTAGTGTCTTCATTCAGATGCTGGAAGCAGGGTGACTACAGCAAGTCCACACGTTAGATCTGCACATGGCAACATCCATGAGAAGAAGAGGGACCGACCCACCCACTGTCCTTCCTCCCTCCCTCCCTCCCTTCCTTCCTTTTTTTTTTTAAAGATTTTATTTATTTATTCGATAGAGATAGAGACAGCCAGTGAGAGAGGGAACACAAGCAGGGGTAGTGGGAGAGGAAGAAGCAGGCTCCCAGCGGAGGAACCTGATGCGGGGCTCGATCCCATAACGCCGGGATCACTCCCTGAGCCAAAAGCAGACGCTTAATGACTGAGCCACCCAGGCGGCCCCCTTCCTTCCTTCCCCCCCCCCCAAGAATGAGATTGCCTCATCTAGAAACCTTTAATGGACATCAAATGTCTTGGCCAGAATTTTGTTACATGCTCACTCCTGCACCCAGTATGGGTAAGCAGGTTTGGCTCAGACTACAGAGAATTATCTGTACAGTTGTATCTCACAGCTGGGGATAAGGAGTCAGCCACCTTTGAAGCTTATGAACGTAAGAAGTTGGGCAGAGGCTGGAAAATAATTTTGTTAGAAGGAAAGGGGAGGGTAGAAGTTGGACAGATAACCAATAGTATCTGCTAAAATATTAAAAAATCTACACTTTGGTTTTTATTTTTCAGCTGATTTTTGGGTGATGACTTCCTTGAAGATGAATTTGACAGGTAAATTTCTTTTTTTTTTTTTTTTTTTAAGATTTTACTTTATTTATTCGACAGAGATAGAGACAGCCAGCGAGAGAGGGAACACAAGCAGGGGGATTGGGAGAGGAAGAAGCAGGCTCATAGCAGAAGAGCCTGATGTGGGGCTCGATCCCATAACGGCAGGATCACACCCTGAGCAGAAGGCAGACGCTTAACCGCTGTGCCACCCAGGCGCCCCTGACAGGTAAATTTCTAAAGATGCTTAAACTGTTAAGATTACTAAGAATCTGAACTTGAATCGAGTGTAATTTATAATCGTTGATCACCTTCCTGCAACAATTCTATACTTGCCTGGTGTTTTAGCCCTGGGGGTGATGACTATGGAAGGTAAAAGAATTTTGGAAACCCTTCTTAAGACGAACAAGCCAATTTCTATGTCTCTCCCTGGACTCCTTGTAACTCAAGACTACTGCAGTGTTCTCTGCTTGTGAGTGTTGTCATAAAAACAATTAATCATTGCAGCCATCAGGATCTCCAAGACAACTCCATAAAACCTGAAATATTTTGCAGGGAAATTGATTTTCCAATTTAAACTTCATGGTTGACTGGTTGTGCTGTTTATAAACAAATAGCATGAATAATTTAGTAGAAGATTCACTGTGAGTTACAGATATCATTCTTTTTTTTTTCTTCAAGTTGTCTAAATATGCTGTTACCAAGAAAAGGAGATCTTTGGAATCAGAGAAGGTGTCATTGGAGTTTTGTGCATATTTTGTTCAGGAGTTTGCCACATTGGTAGAAGTTTATATTAAACCTAGAGTAATTTAAAATAAAGTGAAATTAACAGTAACAAGTGTGTTCTGTGAGCAGGATATTGTCCTAGAGTTTTTTTTTTTTAAGATTTTTAAAATTTATTTATGAGAGAGAGTTCACAAGCAGAGGGGAGTGGTGGAGAGAGAAGCAGACTCCTCACTGAGCAGGCAGCCCGATGCGGGACTCCATCCCAGGATCGAGCAGAAGGCAGGAACTTAACCAACTTAGCCACCCAGACGGCCTGTCCTAGAGTTTTTGACGTACGCTATCGTATAAGCCATAATATCTCATTTTATATAGATGAAGAAACGGAGGCCCAGAGAGATGTAAGTCATTTGACCTAAGGTAAAGGTAACAAAACAGAGACTCGGTAGGTCTTGCCATGCCCATTTTAGTTGCCATACTGCAGACTGAGCACATTCTTCCCTTCTGTGTGGTCTCATTGTTGCTGTGTTGCTACTTTTGCACATTCTTTTTTATAGTGGATCTCTTTGTAGATATCCTGATGATTCTGTGGACTGAATGCAAAATCTTGGTTCTCCCACTCTGTTGACCATTTCAAAGCAATCATTGAATACTCACGGCATGCCTTCTTGTGCAAGCTCCAGATCACAAGAGGTAACATGTTTGTGGTGGGCAGTCATGCTTCTCAGCAAACGTTTCCATTTCTTCTCCTTCAGGACACGAGGGAGGATTACACTTCCTGGCCCCCCTGAGGCCATTAGTTCTGGTCATGGGAGTTGTGAGCTGAAGTGTCAGGTGTCACTTGCAGGCCAGGAATTTAGTTGCTGGCATGAGACCCTCTGAAGAACTGTCAACATTTGAGTTGGCATGTGCACAGTCAGCCTCAGAGATCCTGACTGACATTGGTGAGCAAAATGTCCCTGCTCACATGATATAGACATGTAGTGTGATGAAGAACTAAGTTGTAATTGTTTCCAGTCACTGGAGTTTTGGGGATTGATGATTATAGTGGCTGAACATAGCTAGCCTTGACTGAGAGTGGTACTGAGTGTTTATTACATACCAGACCCAGTAAGTAAATGTTTTATGTGCATTGTTTTGACAATAACCATCTGAAGTGGTACAATCATCCTCATTTTACACACCAGCAAACCAGGGCTTAGGGGTTTTTGTAACTTGCACAAGGTCATCAGATCATCCAAACCTGACTCTGAGTCCAGCTCCTGAACTTGGACTTACTATGTTATGCTGGACTCAGCTGCTCTTTTTTAAGAGTTGATCCTATTTTAATTCATCCAAAAGTATTTAGCTTTTTTTCCTCCTCTCGCCTTCATCTGAATCTGTGCTAGTGGACTCTTCTGGGTAAGACTTGCATTGATACCAGGGAACAGGAGCAAAGTACTTCTTGCAGGGTTACCACCATTTGCTAAATTATGTAGAAGTTTATATCAGGCCTAGGACAATTCAAAATAAAATGAAACTTATATCAACTAGTGTGTTCTGTGAGCTGGGTATTATCCTCGATTCTGACAAGTCATATCACCTCACCGTATGTAGATGAAGACACTGAGGGAGGTCAGAGAGGTGTGACTAATTTAATCTAGGAAAAAGGTAACAAATTGAGATTTAAAGACAGTGCTGATGTGAAAATCTATGCTGTCTTCACAGCATTGTGTAGCAGGTTTCAAATGAACAGAGAAAACTGGTTATCTCCATCTCATTGTAGAGAGGAGGATTCTAGTGTGTCTGCCATAGAAGACAGGACATTCCTACAGGAATCTAGGGTTTCATGCTGAGTTATTCTGGGAGTGAAAGCATACTAAGTCGTTACTTTTTTTTTTTCTAAGTATCCACATCCAACATGGGGCTTGAACTCACGACCCTGAGATCAGGCGTCTCATGCCCTACCAACTGAGCCAGCCGTGTGCCCCTGAGTCACTACTTTAGATACACGTTAGCATAGTACTATCTTTGAGGTGTTCTTCAGTTAAAAATATATTTAACTTTGTATAACCCAAAGTTGCCTGAACTTACTTGACCACTGAACACCCCCAGCATCCTAAAAAGTGAGCTCCTCTTTTGGGGGGAATAATCCTTGAGAGATTCTAGTGTAGAAATTAAATATAAACTTGATACTATATTGGAATCAAACATAACCATTCCATCCTAGAAAAACAAATGCATATATTTCCTTGTTGCTAACTTAACACAGAGAGTATTTTGACTTGACTAGTTCCTGATCAAGATCCATTTCTTCAGGATAGTCAGAAAGACAGTATCATGTTGCTTTGATGGCTTTTGCTTTATTATTAACTTAGGAGGCTTATGCTGTTTTTGTGTTTCACTTTCCTTCTCTCCTGTGATTCTTAGTTCATGAATGGATTGTGTGACCAGTCTGGACCAATGAGGATCCTCCTTGGGTTTTTTCCAGTAGTGCTGTTGGAGAAGAGTTTCTCTTTTCCCCTGATATTGTGCAGGTCTGGAATGTGAGTCTTGTGCTGCCTGTGATTTTAAGTTTGTATTCATAGCTGGAGCCTAAGAATTGATCCCTGTTGACAGTGTGTGAGCCCGGGGATCCTGCTTTACCTGAAGTCACAGGTTTTATCCCCAGATTTTTTGGTTTTATGAGCAAATCATCCCTTCCTCCCTCCCTTGCTCCCTTCCGTCTTCTCTTTCTCTTTCTTGCTAGTAGATACAGTAAGATTCCTGCTGCTACTATGAACTGAAAGAGTGTTGATTAATGTATCTACTTTCAATAAACTCAGGTAAAAGAGTGTTTTTTCCCCCAAGGCTGTGGATATTACTGAACTGCTGAACAATAGAGGATATACAAGTAAGTGCTGTAAAGACTAGGGGGCCTTGCCCAGTGCTGATAGGACTGGGGTGTTTCACAATATGTCATGGTTTTCACTGCTGTGGTTCTAGCAGCTAACACAGTTCCTGGCTTCAATAAAATGTGTCCTAGGAATATTTGTGGACTGATTTAATGAACACATATAGCTTCATCTTTCAGGAAAGATCAGCCCCTTTCCTTTTTTTTAAGTACTGATCACTAACTATGTACTAGAGCTTTGGAAATGTGAAAGAACTCAATTTTCAAGAAACTTCTACTCTAATGGGGTGGACATTTAGAAACAAATATGGAAACACTAAAAAATACAGGTTTAGGAGAAACATGTTGTCTGAGAGGGCTTTTAGTAGCTGTGAGAGCTCAGAGTACATTCATCCCAGTTAAGAAACTGGAAATCTACAAGGGAATTTAGCTTGATAATGTATTTGAAAAATTAGAAAATTTTAGGCAAAATTGCATGTTTACATTGTATCTTTGAACACTAGCAAAACTGGCAACATGGGCTTCTGTGTCCCTGTGGGAACAATGGGCAAGAACTGATAACAGCTCACCCTTTTGTGTGATGGGAAACATGCGTACACCTATTAGGCACAGCTTGTACCACATCTTCCTGTCTTGTACTCAGTCCGCATCACTCATTAGTGTCACGTGCCTGTCTCATACAGGCGTTTGTGTTTGTGACCTTGGTTTCCACTGTCATCTAAGTGACGAGCAAGGGATAACACAGGGGTTCAGGGTTCTCATAGTCCCTCTGCTAATCAAAGTCCTTTTTGAAGGGTATTATATATTGAGACAGAGAAAGGAGGATGAGGGCTCTAGGATTAGGAGCGCTATCCTGACAGTCAATTCAAACGAGTCATATTAACCCTGCATTTCCTTTCATTAGCTTCATTCGAGGCAAGGAAATGTGATTGTTAAATGCTGTGAAAGCCTTGTACTTTGGTAAGGCAGGGAATCTGCTACAGGTGGGAAACTCTAATTGAATATCTCTTTTCATCATACAGGCTCTCCAGGCCTGTGCTTCCTTTAGGATAGACTGCGTTACATAGACTGCGACCCAGTGTTGCATAGTGGGAGAACCCTGCCAGGAAGTCAGGAAGCCTGGATTTGAATCCTGGTTTTACTATTAAAGAGTTGCGTGATATTAGGCATGCTAGTTTGCATTCCTTGGTCTGTTTCCTCCTTTATATAATGAGGAATTTGGATTATCCTCATTTTACACACCAGCAAACCAGGGCTTAGGGGGTTTAGATAATATCTAAATTTTTGCTAACTCCAGAAATACAGATATCCTGCAACATCTTGCCACGTCAGGGGAGAATGTGGCCTTGCCATCTGACGAAACCTCTGCAGTAATGGGTTTAAATCCCTCTACCATGTATTCCTTATATATCTTTGGACATATTTCCAAGCTCTACATCTGTTGTCCCAGAAATGGGGGTCATTGTAATGTCCATGCCAGAAGGTAGAAGGGAAGGTTCAGTGTAAAATGCTCAACACAGTGCCTGGCATACGTTAGGTACTCAAGTGATAACTTCTTTAATTACAAATTCCTGCTTTCTGCAAACAATTGTGTGTCCCTTCCCTCTATTTTTAATTGTTCCCTGCTTTTCTTTTTTTTTTTCCCCAAAGATTTTATTTATTTATTTGAGAGAGAGAGAGAGCACAAGCAGGGGGAGAGGCAGACGGAGAGGGAGAAGCAGACTCCCTGCTGAGCTGGGAGCCCAACGCAGGGCTCAACCCCAGGACCCCGAGATCATGCTCTGGGCCGAAGGCAGACCCTTAACCATCTGAGCCACCCAGGCACCCCTGTTATCTGCTTTTCTAAGTTTCATGTACATGCTTTACTTGCTAGTACATTGGTTTTGTGGAGTCTGGCACAGGAAACAAACATCCTTCCTGTGAAACTGCCATCACCACATTTGATGTTCCTGGTTAGTGAGCTTGTAGATGGTGACAGTAAAAGTAGGTGCTTTACTTTGAGTGTAGGCCTTCAGGAATTCATTCGAAAGTGAATGAATTCCCTCTAAGCTCCAACATCAGCTGAGCTGTGTGAGAGAACAGTCTCTCTCTCTTTCTCTGTTCTTTATTCAGTAGTCTTTGGCGCTTAAGACAGCTAGTGACTCATCTAGAGATGATCAAACATGTGATATTGGAAAATTGAGAGGAAGCAAAGACTCTTCTTATGCCATGATCCAACCTTTTGTAGAAAAAATATCTGGCTGGGACATGATACAGTTTTCTCCCCATTTGCATTAGCCAGTGCCACAAAGATTCCCAGTATGTCTAGCCTGATTAAGGATGCCCATTAGCTGCAGAGATCACTACCTTTTCCTTCTCTTCAACTATATTTAATGAACAAGTGTATCTTGTTTGTGTGACATTTAATTTTATACAATGTTAATTTAAGAAATGGATTAGTACAGCGAATATATTAATGGCTGTGTCTCTTCAATCTATTACCGAGCTGTCGGTTTATCCCTGGGAAAATATTACGGGGCTAGGACCATTGCTCAATAAGAGTAATTTTGCATTCCTGATGGCTGTGCCCTTGTTTTGTCAAGACTACATTACAGACATTCTTTATTTTCCAGAAGTCTAGACTGTATTGTTTTGGGGATGCAGCCGATTCAGACTAGATCAACCCCTACCCTTCCTAACTGGGTCTCTTTATCGTGATCATTTTTGTTGTTTGGCTATACTTTGGATAGAAGGCATTTGTTCTGTTTTTTTTTTTCTTTTCTTTTTTTCTTCTGTTGCTTTCTTTCTTAGACCTCCGTTTCAGTGGATTGAGTAATGACATGTCTCAGTTAATGGTACATGATCTGTTTTACCCCTTGTAAGACCCCTGCTATTTTCTTTCTTTCTTCACTTTCCCCCCTATTTTGTATCTACTTTCTATACCCTACTATACCTCCTTTCTCTCCTTTCACCATAGCAACCATTCTAATTGTTTAATTTGTACTTCTTTTTTTGTGGGTATGTCTTCCAAAATGGGCATTGCTATCTTACTTTCATGTACTTTTAAATTATGTAAATGGTATAAGGTCAAATATGTTACCAGCTCACTTTTTAAAATCAGTTTTGTGCTTTAAAGATCTACCTATGTTGGTATGTGGACATCTAATCCTTTGCCCCTAACTGCTTGCTTGCTTCTTCCTGAGACCTTGAAATGGATCGTCAGCTGGCACGCTGACCCACTCAGATCATTCAGCTTGCTCGTACTGGGTTGACATCAGAGTCAAGTGATGATTGATGATCCCAGAGGAGCTCCTGTGCAGTTTATGTAGGCCCTGATCTCATGACAAGAGGCATGGATATTTGAAAAATTGTTTGTGAGTTCCTGAAGGTACATTGATTTTGTGTATGTTGGGGGAGATATGTGTGACAGCAAGACCCTACACTGTTACAAAGGCAGCAGGGGAAAAAAACTTATTTTGAGGGCAAGCCTCATCTTTATTAGTGATATAGACATGTTACATCATGAAGTTGCTGAGGTTAATAGGAGATAATTTATGCAATCTGTATAGTACTGTGCCTGACACATTGATAAGTGGCTGGCAATTAGTATTTGAAGTCCAGCGTTCCATTCACAGTACAGTGTGCTTCCTTATAGCAAGATTTGTTCTTTTATTTGTACAGACATTATATGGATTATCTAAAAAATGTGAGAGAATGCTAGGGATGGGGACTGGTGCTCTGTATCACGAGATTTAATTATGAACAGACATGCTCATGCTTCATGGGCAACAAACTGTGAAAGCCCAGAGCATGAACACAGCTCATTGTTGTAATCAGATACAACTTAAAACAAAGTTCCTACCTCCCAATCAATATTCATAATTGTTACTGTGTTGCCTGGTCATTATGCATAAATGGTAAATGGTATATATACACACATCTGCTGTTATTACTCTTACCAGCAGACCATGTTTTAATTTTTCCAGTTCTTCCTATCTTGTTTTCTATTTCTTGTGTCACCATGTCATCCATATGAGGGAAAGGTGTACAGGGAGAAGGGGAGCCTGATCTGGGTCATCTGGTAAAAAGTACAGAGGCATTTTAGAAGGGGGATAATGAATGGTAATGCTTGAGGCACTTTGTTATAGCACAGAGGCCTAGAAGTGAGAGAAACTGATGAGTCTATTTTCTCTCTTCTCAGTGAAGAAGACACAATGGGAACTTGACCGGGCTCTCCTCCATCATGCCCAGCTTAGGAGAACAGGAGCTTGCAGTTGGGAGGTAGTGGGTGCAGAGGAGAAGTGGAAACTGTGCCCTCTGGGACATGTCCCCTAGAAACCCCAAACATCTGAGGCAGGTTTTCCTTTAGGCTGAGCCTGACAGCCTTTATCTGTTTGGCCTGACATTCTTCTAACTCAGGGGTTTGCAACATTGTCTGTAGGCCAAGTCTGTCCCACTGCCTGTTTCTATCAACACAGTTTTATGGGAACACAGCTACCACACCCACTTGTTTTCCCATTGCCCGTGGCTGCTCTCACACTGCAGCAGCAGAGCTCAGTTGTCATGACAGAGACCTTCTAGTGGACGAAGTCTAAAATACTTACTATCTGGACCTTTATAGACAAAGTTGGCCAGCAACTGCTCTAACCCAGTGTAATATTTGCTTTTTCACAGATGAATGTTAGGAGAGTGTATGGGAGAGTGGTGAAGAACATGTGCTCTGAGGTCAGAGCAAAGGCTGCAACTTTCTTGCCACGTGACTCGCAGTACTTGTTTCCTCCTCTGTAAAGCAGTAAAAAATCTGCTTATATCATAAAGTTCTTATGAAGAATCAGTATGATCAGTGCATGCAAGGTGCTTTATGGTGCCTGGAATTTAGCAAGCCTTGGATGCATATTATCTCTTTGTGAAAGTCAGAAGGTTGATATGTAACTGAACATGAAAAGTGGAACACTGGGTAATACATGAAATCACTCTGGGTGTTTGAGTGTTGGGAAAGTATCTCTCAGTTGATTGCAAGGGATGGGTTGAAGGAAGGCCTGGGTTATTGGAAGTGAATTATGCCAAATATTTCTCAGGGTCTGGCCTGGTCACTTTCAGCGCATGAAGATGCAAGTGGAGGTTCTTTGCCATCAACTGTGGTGTCCTTTCACCCACGCAGGAAGCTAGAGGGCATAAGGGTTCGTTTCCATCAACAGGGTGTCTTCTACCCTCATGCGTCTGTGGGGCACAGGTCAGATTAGGGACCTGGGAGTGCAACAGTCATTCACTTGGAACCAGATGGTATAGAGGATGGTATAGAGAGGGGATGGTATAGAGAACCACCAGATAATATCTGATATAGGGGAAATTTAAACTCAGGGCCCTATTAAATAAACCCAAAGAATTAATTGAGAACTGAGTCTGAAAAAATCCAGAAGTGGTCTGTTAAGAGATCCTAACAATTTACGAAAAAACAAAACCATCCAACAAGACTCCTAAAATAATAAGAATACCAAGTAAAAGATGAGGCTGGTTCTGTTATGTTCTCTCTCCAACACTTGGGACAGAAGTGTGTACCTCATTTGCTTCTGGTCCAGACCCACTTCTTTCCCCATTTTGGGGCATCCTGACCGTGTCTCCGTCTTATCCTTGTAAATTTTCCTCACCTAATCTGTGCTGGTTCTACTCCCCTTCCTTCCAGTGGATTCATTTGGGGTGGAAGCTGGGACAAGTGCGCTCTCTCTCCTGGGAATTTGAAAGCAAAACACTGAGGTTGACACAGCCAGACTGAATTGGGCCTGTACTTCAGCGTCCTTTAGAGTTGTGGCTTGAAGACCTGACAACCCTAAACCTTCCAACCAGGAGTCAAAGGGAAGCAATACTTCCTTAAATGAAAGTCACTTGGAACTCTCCCGCTCAGAAAGATACAATCTGCCACTTACCCTGTGGCATAAAGCCTTTTCATCATGTAGAATTTTTATTTTCTGCTTATTGAGAGAACTCTTCTAGATTTTTTAATCATAGTGTCTTTTTCTTTTTTATTATGCTTTTGAATTTTCTTATTTGCAGTAGACAGGAAAATAGAAGTAAAATTAACTGTTAGGATGTTCTTAGAACTTTATATTCAGAGTCCTCCTCTTTGGAATCACTTTTTCTGTACTCTTCCATCTGCTGTGCCCCACTATGGTGTCCAGAATTTCTCTCTAATGTCGTGATAGCATTCTTAAGTCTGGGTGCTGCGCTTTTTCACCTGAGTAAGCTCGTGTCCCCAGCTGCGTCATATGTCACTGGAAGTTAAACATTTTATGAGGTTTAGAGTTACTAAAGCTGGGAAAACGTGAATTCTGGGGCACGCATGAATATGGTTTGCTTTGGAGAGGGAGATGAGCTTCTGAGGTCAGAGGGCTGAAGGTCCAGGGCGAGGCAGATGGGAAAACAGAGAAGACTGCAGGAAGAGAGACTGAAGACTTTCTACTTCTGGTGACTACTGTCTGTCTTTCCCCAATCATGGCCTATACGATACGACTGCAGCTTAATATAGTTGCTCCTAAAATTTTTTTTGTTTTTTTTTTTTTTTAGAGTGGGTTTTTTTCCCTCTTATAATTAAACAATCCATGACTAAGGCATCCTGGCGAAGTTCGAAGTTCGAGCCTAGCAGGAAATGTGAACATGTAAACAGAAACAGTTACAGCAGGGTATGGTTATGCAGTGAAGAAGATTATGTACAAAGCCCTGTGGGAGACCACAGGGCCAGCGGACTTGTATTTACCTTCCCATCATTTCTGAGCTGGGGACCAGGCTCATTCAAATGTTTTACAAATGATGCTCATTAAGATACAGTGTTGCAGAGGTGAACTGATGATGTTCCACTGTAGAATTATAAACAGGTTATCAACTAAGGCATATACAGGTTGGTCATTGCTGTTTTGGGAACTGAGCTCAGGCTCCCATTTAGTGATTATATTGTTGCTTTTCAAGGTCCTACATTTTTTTCTGGCCATATGCAGTCTCTCTTTATGGTTTTCCTCTTTTTTTTTTAAAGATTTTATTTATTTATGTGACAGAGACAGAGACAGCCCGAGAGAGGGAACAGAAGCAGGGGGAGTGGGAGAGGAAGAAGCAGGCTCATAGCGGAGGAGCCTGATGTGGGGCTCGATCCCACAATGCAAGGATCACGCCCTGAGCCGAAGGCAGATGCTTAACCGCTGTGCCACCCAGGCGCCCCTATGGTTTTTCTCTCTTGATTGAACTTACCCTTTACCCTGTGGTGGTCTTTCTTCACTGTTAGACAAAGCTCTGAACTTTCCTTCCTCCTGTCTTTATTCCTGTCTTCGACCTATTCCTTCTCTGTGCAGTTGAAAATCAACCTTTAAGGCCCAGTTCATTCTTGACTGTTTCAAGGAGCCCTCTCTCATTGTATCAGTCCCCACCCACAGCTACTTCTCTTAACAATTCTTGTATCAAAACCATTCTTTTTTTTTTTTTAAGATTTTATGTATTTTGTTTTTGAGAGAGGAAGGGAGGCAGAGAGAGAGAGAGGAAAGGTGTAGAGGGGGAGGGAGAGGGAGAGAATCTCCAACAGACTCCACGCTGAGCATAGAGCCCAACATGATGCTCAATCTCACAACCCTGAGATCATGACCTTGAACCGAAACCAAAGTTGGAGGCTTAACTGACTGAGCCACTGAGGTGCCCCCAAACCATTCTTAATAGTTTTAATGTTTTGAAGAGGAAACCATTTAATACAGGGGATGAAAGGGTTGCCCACTACTGAAAAGGCTAGGGAGCTAAGCATGGCTACACCAAGCTTTCAGAAATCCCCAAAGTGCAAAAATGGCAGATAAGCTGCTGTTAGTTATCTCACTTGGCTGTATCTTCTAAGGGGGCGACCCTCAGGAATGTCATTGGAAGCCTCCAGCCTCCAGCCTCCAGTGATATTTCTCCCAACTAGGTTGTACCTTCTTGAAGGATGGGGACCGTTTCTTAATACTTTTGTTCAGCAAATGTATCCTGAGTTATATGTTCAGTTGCTAGATGCTGAGCTCAGTGATGTAGTGAAATATAGTCTAACAGATGAGAAAGTTATTTTATAAAAATACTTATATGTAAAAATGGTAGAAAATGGAGATGATATTAAGAAAAATAGGGCTCAAGATCTGTGGAGATGTAGAAGAGGAAGAGCTGACTTCCATTTGGGAGTAGAAGGAGCAGCCTCCCTGATGCGGTAGCAGCGGTGTTGGGCTTGAAGGGCGGTGAGGATGTGCGCACACAGGAAATGGCGTGGAGGTAGGAACCCCAGTGCAGCTCATAGTAAGTTCATTCAGCGACCATTTATCCAGGGCTGGGGTTCATGAACTTGTTTCGCAAAGATTTTGAAGTAAGTATTTTAGGTTTTCTAGACCATACAGTCTCTGTGTTCACTACTCAGCTCTTGCCATTGTAGTGCAGAAGGAAACAGAGACACAGAGGAAATGAGTAGGCACGGCTGTATTGCAATAAAGTTTTATTTAGGAGAACAGGCAGTGGTCCAGATTTGGCCTGCAGGCTGTAGTTTTCCAACTCCGGTTTTAGGGTGTAGCATGATTGGATAAACAATGGGATGTATAATCACAGCTTCACTGATACTCAAAATTAATAAAAAATGAAAAATTTACTGAAATGTTGACGGTCGTTGTCTTTGATTACTGGGACTATGAATAACATTTTTTTCCCTTCTACTTTTTAATTTTTTCCAGACATTTTATAAGGACCACGAATTAATCATATAGTGAGAAAAACAAACAAAGTTAATTTACAGAATACTGTATAGACAGCAGGCAGTATATGTAGTCCAGAGCTTGGCTCATAAGATGTTTGGGGCATAGCTGAGCTTGGCTGATTGGCACCATTTCCACCAGTGTTGCCCCTCATGCTAAGGAAACTGCTGTCCTTGGAATGCCGGCTAAGATGCGACAGACAAGCTTGCATCAAAACTGGGCTGTTTCTTCTGTTGCCCTCTGTCATCAGCTCCACAGAGCCATTATATTGTTCAAGAAACGTTATAGCAAAAGGCTGCCTAGACGGAAGCTAAATTGATTTTCTGATTCCACCCTTAACCTTCTTTTTGTGTGGTCTCTAAAGGAAGCCTAGGGTTTTTAAAGCATTCTGTGTGACATGCTGCCAAGTCAGATAGGAGATGGAATAATTGTAGACTTAGCCTTCACCCCAGATCACAGCAATGTCAGTGAAATATGGCCAAACAACAACAGTTGTCTGATTATAAGTGAGCTTAGGAAAGAGACATTAGGCTTTAAATTCTAAGGTGGAAGTACTGCCAATGATAAGGGCTATGACTTCTTAAGTACCTCCTCTGTGCTTTGGTCTCGTGTATTCCTTGACTTTTAAAACAAAACTTTCAAGACAGGTATAATGATCCCCATTTTATTGGTAGGAAAAATGAGGTCCAAAGACTTGAAGCAGTTTATTCAAGGTTGTAAAGCGAGTCTGTGGTAAAGTCAGGAAATGAACCCATATCTGCCTGACTTCAGAGACTTCTCTTTCCACTTTGCTCCTCTACTTTCTGTTAGCTCTACTCCTTTCATTGCAAGAGACACGTACCCACAATCGAATCTCAAAGTGGCCTTGAAATGTTAGAGCAGTCTTCCCTGTAGTCTCTCTGTATGGGGAAGAGGGTATATGGCAAGCTAAATAACTATAGATAATAAAATTTAACACTGAGGGATAACAAATCACATAGGTTGAGGGGAAGGATCCAAAAGACACCTGATGGAGCTTAATTAAATTTAGACTGTGGGCAAGAGAAATTCCTTAGAAGAAAGTGAGAGAATACTTCTCATCCTTTTTTTCAAACCAGTGGTGCTGCCAGTTTTCAGAGACACTAGGGTCGTGGCCCCATAATGAATTAGAATGGCCGAAGAAAATTTTATGAGTTCAAGAAAGCTTGATGTGGTCTCTAGAATAAAGTTGTTTCAGTTTAACTCCAAACTTTCCCAGTTACTGTATCTGTGTATTAGTTGGGGTTTTCCAGAGAAACAGGACCAGTAGGATATATATGTGTATCCATATGCACGAGAGACTGAGACAGAGAGAGAGAGAGAGAAAGAGAGAGAGAGATTTTAAGAACTGGCTTCTGTGAATGTGGGGCCTGGCAAGTGTGAATTTCACAGGGCAGGCCCTGAGGCTGGAGACCCTGGGGAAGGGTTGGTATTGCAGCTCAAGTCTCAAGGCAGTCTGGAGGCAGAATTCTTTCTTCCTCAGGGGATCTTAATGTTTCTCTTGAGACCTTCAACTGATTAGAAGAGGCCTCCCATATTATGGTAGTCATTCACTAAAAGTCTATTGATTGAAATGTTACTTTCATCTAAATAATAGTTTCACAGCAACCTCTAGACTGGTCCTTGCCCAAACATTTGGGCACAATAGCTAAGCCAAGTAGATATATAAAATTAATCATTGTACTATATAAACCTCCACAAATAATTTGACCCCCCCGTCTTGTTTCCTCACCTGATGAATGGCAATAATAGTAATATCTGCAGTGTAAGGTTGTTATGAGGCTGGAATGAGTGAATGCATACCCATTGTGGAGTGATGGCATGTGATAAGCACTTGGTGGATTTTAGCTAATATTATGGCAGTGAGATGACACATTTCCTTTAAATTTAAGTCTAGCTCCTATCTTCTAAGAAATGTGGAGAATATTATGCATGTCATAATTTGCCTTAAAAATGCCCTCTTCCTTTTGTGAGGGGACATTGAAATGACCATTTCTTAAATGAAAAGTAAACAGAGCCCAGAGAGGTCAAGGGTGGAGTGATTGGCTCTAGGTCAAACTATAAGTCAAGCAGAAATAGTTCAGGGTTTTCAGCCCTTGTAAGGCACTTCCCATTAGACTGTCATCATTTATCATGTTCCATTTACTTACAGATGGAGCTGTTTCCTGAGGGTGTTTTCCAAGAAATATTTTCCACATGTAAATCTCAGTAGTGAAGTGGGTCTCCTTTCACTAAGATCTGAGATGTCAAAGCAATTGGAATGTTCAAAAGGTCAGACATTCTCAAAGTTGAGAGTAATTTTGGTCTCTGCCTTTTAATTTAGAGGATATGTTGTTAACAACCCAGTTGACAAACTTGTCCTGGTGTGGAAGAATGCTACGGTGGTTTAGGGTGTGGGTTTTGGAACCAGTGGGCTTGGTTCAAGTCCTGGCTTAGTGACCTTTTAGTTCTGCCATCTTGGGTAAGTGACCTTACATCTGTGTGCCTCAGTTTCCTCTGTAAAAATAGAGATAATATAGTACCTATATCATAGTTATGGTGGTGGTGCTAAACAGTGCCTCAGATGTAGTCAGTGTTCACTGGAGTTCATTGATTATCATCCTATCCTCATCATTGCCACTATGACCATCACTATTCAACTAGTATGTTCCATATATAATATCTTTGAAGCCTGGTTTTTACCCTCCCAGAGTTTGCAGTTTAAAGCAGAGTAGGAATTAGCAAGACCCTCTTGTTTGGAAGTAGCAAAATTCCACCCCAATCCAATTCTAAACTCTTTAAGGCAAAAAAGAGGGCATCCATAGGCTTGCCTGTAATCAGAAACCAAAATCCCTTCAGGACTGTCTCTTACCTTCCTCAATTTCCATTTTCCTCTGTGCACCAGCTTTATTTTCTTAGACTGGGTTATCCTTGGAATGGGGGATGTACTCACTGAAAGCTTTGCTTTCATATAGTTACTTTCGTGACCAAAGTGGAAAAGGTACTTTCATGCCAGCGTCACTTTGAAAAGTCTCACGGAAGCGCTTCATTTGGTAAGTCTCATGCCTGCCCACCAGACCAGAGGGCTGATTGGTCTAACCTGGGTCATGTGCCAATTCCTGTAGAATGGGACAGGCACTATTTCCACCAAAGAGTTATACAAATTGTCAAAGGGAAAAGGACCTTAGAAACCATGTTTCCTCAGTGTTGTCCCAAACTCAGATTTTGTGGAATCGTTCAGTTCAGTCAAATGTCTGTACCATATAGTGATACAGTTGTTACCTTATTTTCTGTTCCATCCCACTTATATGTCCATTACATTCTTTAAGGATGTGTGGTGATTTTCTACTAGGAGATGGTTGAAGGGTCTGCAGAGGGCTTGGAGGCAGGGCTGTATGTATATGATTTAGAAAGGCCTGTTTGGGTTTCTGATTCATGCCTTGTTTGGGAGTTGGGAGACAGTTGGGGTATAGATGGGCCACATCCTCTCTTACCCTTCCCAGATTGAGAACCACTGAAGTAGACTTCCCTTACACAGTGACTTTAATGCAAATGCACTGGGAAAGGACAAATGAGGCTCAGTGCAAAGTGTAAACTATGGACTGTATTTTAAGATAAGCCACTTTGCAGCTTAAGTATATAATTTAAAAAATTAATATCAGGTATAGAATTTCCAGGTAGACCTTCTGAAGAATCAGCACTAAAAAGCTATAAACCTTTACAAATATTATAAAAGTTGTTTGTAAAGAGTGCTGTTAAATGATTAAAACACTTATTTTCTTTAGCAGGTTAAACGTTCCCTCTGAGATCTTGTTTAAACTTAAAATTTGCCGAGCAAAAGAAATTCGAAGAAACTAATGCTGAGTGAAGCCATAGACCAAGCTGGGAAGAACTTGAGACTTTAGCATTTTTATAAGTGAGTGGGAAAGGGGGTCAAGGACTTGATGATTCAGTATCCAGATTTCACTTAATCTACAGTTTCAGTATGAGTTAGAGAACCTCACTTGTGTCTAGTGACGCCAAGTCCAGACGCTTTTTGAATCAGCCCTTCCAGAGAGTAAATCCCTAGTTTTCTACAGGAATGATAGTAGAGTTTGAGAGTCAGCCTGGATTTAAATGCTTTGTTGTAAGGATATTCAAACAATTTTGCTTTCTGAGCTATAGTCATCTCCTCTGTCAGAGTTAGGTGCTGTTTCTTATTCTTGAGCATTCTCAGGGTTTTGTACCATGTGTCATCCTCTTTTAGAGCTTCCCAGGGCCATCTTACATTTAAGATTCATTTAGGGTACAAGAGCTACCATGTGTTCATTTACTTTTCATCTTCCACAATTCTGTGTCTTCTCCTATTATCTTTGCCTCACTGGGTATTTGATTTAAAAATCACTTTATTGGGGCACCTGGGTGGCACAGCGGTTAAGCGTCTGCCTTCGGTTCAGGGCGTGATCCTGGTGTTATGGGATCGAGCCCCACATCAGGCTCCTCTGCTATGAGCCTGCTTCTTCCTCTCCCACTCCCCCTGCTTGTGTTCCCTCTCTCGCTGGCTGTCTCTATCTCTGTCGAATAAATAAATAAAATCTTAAAAAAAAATGTCTTTAAAAAAATAAAAATCACTTTATTGTCATTTTAGTGATAATAACTAGAAATTATAACCAGCTTCTTTCACTTAACAGTGTATTTTGAAAATATTTTCATGTATTTTGGTATTTTAAGATAATATAGTTTTTAATCGCTGTACAGAAAGTTATAATTAGGATAAACTAATTCAGTTACTATATATTTACATATATTTAGATTCTCACTTTTTGATTATGAAAAATAGTGTGACAAAATAATGTGCATCTCATTATGTCCTTGGGATAAAATATGACTCTTGAAAACATTGGTACGTGTGTGGGAGACAGTATATTCATCTGTGCTCTTGGATCACTGAGGGACACTGAATCATTATCAGACCATCATAAGATCACTTTAGACTTGTATGTACTTATATTTTTATTTTTTAAAATTTTATTTATTTATTTATTTTTTACGTTTTAATTTTTTTTATTATATTATGTTAGTCACCATACAGTACATCCCCGGTTTCCGATGTAAAAAGTTCGATGATTCATTAGTTGCGTATAACACCAGTGCAACATGCAATACATGCCCTCCTTACTACCCATCACCAGCCTATCCTATTC
>NC_048233.1:71567288-71584551 GCF_002007445.2 Ailuropoda melanoleuca | reverse complement strand
CTTCCTTCCTTCCTTCCTTCCTTCCTTCCTTCCTTCCTTCCTCCTTTCCTCTCATTCTCTCTCCCTTATCACTGGGCTAAAAACTCTGGAAGATTTCCAGGACTGCCAGCATAATCCAACCCCCCCCATTTATGAAATAGATTTACTTGCTTGGATACCTACATATTTCAGAATTCTGGATGGGAAGTATGAAGGCTCATTCCTATATAAAATTAGAGTGACGTATTAATGTAGCATGAAATGGGATCATCTTGTTCAACTCCTGCCTTTTGAACTCTTGATGTATTTTGCTATTTTTCATTTGAAGCAGTACGTGTTTTTCACCGTAACTCATTTTGGGGGGCATTTCAGGTTTGAAGACTAATGGGCACTTATAACAGCCTGTCTGTGTGTGTTCCAAACACAGATGCCTTTGGGAAATTGCTTGTGGAAAAGAGGGGTCGGTGTACTTAAAGGCTTTAAACTAGCACAGTGTGACAATTTGAATGGAAACTTTAACCTCTTCAAAGTTTCTTGTAAGGCATGAACAGAAGTCCTTTTACAACTGCCTTGTCTTCTGATGTTTAGAGATACATCCCCTCAGTTTCAGAAGTACACAAAACCTATGTTTGCGCTTGGGAGCAGAGGGGACTATGAGAAGTGAGGAGAGCAGACTAGGGGTTCTCTTTGTGTATTTGAAAGCGTAAGTGATACAGTGGTAATAGCGAAACTGTGGGCACAAAATCTGTAAGAATAGTACATTCATATACCCATAACCTAGATTAACCAGTCATAATCATTCTCTGCTTTGCCTTCCTCCTTCTCTCCCTCCCTTTCCCTTCCTTCCTCTCTCCCTCCCCTCCCCTTCTGTCTCTCTCTTTTCCTCTCCCCATACAGTGTGTGCACATACCACGCACACTTTGTGTGTGTATGCATGCTGAACCATTTGAGAGTAAGTTACAGACATCATGACACTTTGTCAATAAATGCTTCAGCCACTATATCCTAAGGACAGACACATTCTCCTGCATAATCACAAACCAGTGATCATACTCAGGAAATTTAACAGTGTGATATAATACTATTTCTAATTCACAACCTATATTCAGATTTTCCAGTGGTCTCAATACTGTCTTTTATATTTTTCCTCTAATCCACAATCCAATCAAGAGTCATATATAGCATTTACTCATCATGTCTATTTAATTTTTTTCAATTGAGAACCATTCTCTGGTCTTTTATTATCTTTCCTGATTATGACTTCTTGAAGAGCCAAGCCAAAGCTGGTTGTTGGCAGAGTGTCTTTTGATTTGAATGTATCCAGTTGTTTTCTTATGAGCTAATTGTTGCTAAGCAGTTTTGACTGGAGTATTCCATGGGTGACATTATCTCCTCTGTGTCTGACATCTGAAGGCTTACAAGATCCCTTTGCCCTGTTATTGGTGATATTAAGTTTGACAACTTGGTTAAGGTGGTGTCTCTCATATTTCTCCATTAAAATGTACCTTTTACTAGGAGCTCAGCTGATGTATGAGATATCCAATTTTGCGTTTTAGGTCTGCCAGTCACTAGTCATATAGAATATGTCAAATTGGGCCGTAACTTGTCTATCTGCTCTTTATATGCTGGGGGTAATCACAGCCTTTTGTAGGGCTATCATAAGGATTAGGCATTATGACACAGGTATGTACTCAACAAATAGTAGTTATTGTCATTTTGCTGCGTGTGCAGTGTGAGTTTTGGAGTTATGCAGATCTGAGTTCAAATCCTATCTGAGTTACTTTGGTTTTTAAAACTTTGGTTTCCTAATTAATATCAAGGAGCTAGTAATAGTGTCTACTTCAGAGGTCATTAAACCTTCTGTAAAGGGCTAGATAGTACAAATTTTAGGCTTTGCAGGCCATATGGTCTGTGTGGCAACTTTTCAGTTCTCTTGTAGTATGAAAGCAGGCATAGATGATATGTAAACAAATGGGCATGACTGTATTCCAATTAAACTTTATTTATGGACACTGGAACTTGAATTTTATGTAATTTTCATGTGTTATAAAATGTTATTTTTCTTTTGAATCACCCCCAACCATTTAAAAATGTAAAAAACATTCTTAGCTTGAAGGCTGTATGTAACAAACCTGAGTGCAGGCAACAGGCTGGATTTGGTCCACAGGCCATAATTTGCCAACTCCTTATCTATTTCACTGGATAAGAATGAAATATTATGTATTATGTAAAGTGTTTAAGAAATCGTAATAATTACTTGCTTTTTTAAATACTATTTTTAGCTGTGTTTAGAGCTTGTGGGATTTTTAAAAATTAAAATGTATAATAAATTGCAAAAAATAGCCACCAACTATTTGCATTTCCTCCTACCAAGAGGTTGAGTCTACTTTTCCCTCCTCTTTTTTTTTTTTTTAAGATTTTATTTATTTATTTGACAGAGATAGAGACAGCCAGCGAGAGAGGGAACACAAGCAGGGGGAGTGGGAGAGGAAGAAGCAGGCTCATAGCAGAGGAGCCTGATGTGGGGCTCGATCCCATAACGCCGGGATCACGCCCTGAGCCGAAGGCAGACGCTTAACTGCTGTGCCACCCAGGCGCCCCTACTTTTCCCTCCTCTTGAATATGGGTTATCCTTGTTACTTCTTTTAAGCAATAAAATGGTGGAAAGTATGTTGGGCAATTTTCAAGCCTAGGCATTGGAGGTTTTGCAGTGCTTGTGTTTATCAGAAATCCCGCGATCCTGCTTATTAGCTTGGGCTACCCTGATGGACATGAGACAATGTGGAGGGAGACCCCAAATGTCCCAGCCATCCCACCATTACTATCTGAGGTTCTTAGATATTTGAGTGAGCTTAACTGATATCCTAAGAAGCAGAGAGCCCTACTCAACCCTTAAAATCATAAGCAATTAATTAATTATTGTTTTAAACCACCAAATTTTAGAGTGTGTTGTTATGCCCCAAAAGCTAACTGATACAAGATGCTAAAATAAATGTATCATAAAGGAAGGTATTGAAAGCTGCAATAAAGTCAGACACTTGAGCTCAGTCTTTTCCTACTTGATTTATTTCAGAGAAAGTATCCTGAAAGGCATAACAGGAATAAGAGAAAGGTGTACAGGGGGGGATAAATGCTATCCAGGGCATGAAAAGCATACAGTTTAGCCAAAACTAAAGTGAGCCAGAGAAACAGACTTTGTCACAAGTGTTTGTAAACTATAGGACTAATTGTGTAGTCAACTAGTAAAAAAAAGTATGGGTAAGCATTGACCATACATTTCAAATTGTGAAAGACATTGATAACCCAGATAGCTATATCTGACTTCATAAATTATACATATTGTGTGCATATGGATCTTTTCTCCATTGCATCATTGCATTATGTTTAAAAAACATCAAAGTGTACATGTATGGAGACTGCAGCTGATGGTGAAGAGCTGAGGATATGGTGAAAGTGGAGGCATCAGAGGTACAGTCTCAGACTTAGGAATATACTCTTGGAGAATAAGAAGGCATTGTTTTTCCCCAGTTTTCCCCAGAGAGAGTTCAAGTCAAAGAACTACAGCTCCAAGGAGCATGATCAGTAGTAAGGTCATGGTCCAACATTGCTAACTCATGTTTCATGCATGGTATGGGTCCAGGCTAGAAGTGAGAGTTCTTGACTTTTCTCCTGAAGTTGCTGCCAACTCCATGTGGCCATCTCACTCTTAAATATGCCTGCCACCATCTTGTTTATTCACATTGTTGCATCTTAAGGTTTCTGTTTCTCTCTTTTTACTAATTTATATTGAGAATTATCCAAATCAGTTCACTTCTTTTTACCTTGATCTCTTGTGAAATGTCAGTAAAATATGTTTGTCACCTTTAGAATCAGATTCAGAGCTGATTGGAGTCTAAAATACGAATGAATAGTAAAACATATTGTTGTTTATATCATACATTTATGAAATAAATAATTCTTGCATACTTACTAGGTACTAAGCATCCTTCTGGTTGCAAGAGAGAGCAGTGATCACAGATTTCAGGGACTTTACAGTTTGTTATTCATTTAACAAATGTTTATTAAGCAGCTTAGTACTAAGTTTTAGTTCATGAACTGGGATTTTGAAATAGGTTAGATAGAGAGTTGGCAAAAGATGTTTTCACCAAAGATTTTTTTCGTTTTTCAGTACGTAACAAGTAGTGATTTCTACAACCAAGGACTAATTTCAGATCAGCCACATTGACATAACTGCCAAGATTTCCTCAAAGTTTTTCTGTTTTGTTATTTTATCTTTTTCCTCTTTCATACTTTACAAGTACCTTTGGACAACTCTCCTCCCGCCGTGTCTGAAATCTCAGAGAAAGCCACTCTAGCTCTAGCTCGAATGTCATTTCCCTGCATTCCTCCCAGACGTTATGCAGCAATATAAATCTCACATAATGGGTCCAGGTTAGCAGAGTTACTTAAAGGAGCGGACAGTCAGGGTGGCACATTTATTAACATCATATATAACAAGGCTGTAACTGTACAGTAACTTCTGTTTAGTCAAAAAGGTGGGGAAACAGTGCTGCCGAGGTTTATGGGGCTGGCTGTAGACCGGCGAGGTGAGTTATGTACCCAAATAGCTCTGTGTATCATAAGCTGGAAGCTAATAAACCATCCTTAAACTGTACACTCTCTCTCTGTTAGAGGAAACGGATCCATCATTTCCTGTCTTTGGAATGGCTTAACGATGACTCTGCACACACACACACACACACACACACACGCACACGCACGCATGCACGCACATGCACGCATGCACACACATACTGGCTGCTTTCAACAAAAGCTTTTCTGCCCACGTAGGACATGAGGCAGGTCACTTAGGGAAGAGGAAGTGCTTTTTCGGCTGGACAGGAGCTGGTGAGTTGTTTGCAACAAGTTGTGGATCATGAACTGTCATTTCCATTCCACAGCAGTCCAAGTCCTTAGCTGGGTAACTTGTTTATTGAAGCTGTGGGTTTCAATGAGGCAGTTAAACACTTATTACAATGCAGCACTGTACTGTAATTACCTGTTTGCATATCTGGCTCCCTCCCTGGACTTTATGTCTTACTCATCATTGTATTCTCAGTGACTCAAAACAGTTACATATTTAAAAAAAATCATTGTAACTTATCCTGGGTCTGCTTTTAGTTTTTTCTTTTATTTTTTCCCATGTGGGACAGCTACTATGTCTGGCTGTTGCACTGCAAAATCCTAATTCTAATGTGGAATATCTTGCCTGTAGGAGAGGAAATATAATTTATGTTTTGACTAAAATGAAATGTATGTATATACATACATACTGATATATATCAGTAAATTTTTGGAAAGAGAAGGGCCAGTGTCCTTTCCTTTGGGGGTAACATGAGAGGGGGAAGCGGATCTCTCTTTTTGTGAGAACATTAAGTACTAGTAATAAAAGCATCCTACAAGTTGACTTCTAAATGTGTTTGGTAGTTGACATTAGTAGAGAAAACTCATGGACCCTCTGAATTTTAAGCTTTCAGACACATAGACCTGTTCCTTGAGTCCTCCCCTTCTCTTTGGTTACAAATTTTAGACACTCTGTTTCCTTCACTGTGCTTAGTTGCACCAGTGAGCATATATCATGAAATTCTGACAGATGAAACAGCAAAGCCTACAATGTAATAAAATAGGATCATTCATATCAAAGATGGATTCTTTGTCCTATTAAAATATTTACAGGAAATCTCTATAAATAATTCCCGTAGTGTGTTTATAGTATTGCTTAATTTAGCACAGTTATATTTACTTATAATTATTCCCAACTTATCAGGCAACTTTTAATATTTTCCATAGTATAATCAAATAAATTATAACCATTTTTTTCAAATAATGAAAAATAAAACTATAGTTTAGAATCTTAGTGATCCCATTGATTCAGTTCTGTGGCCTGTGACCTCTAGTTGAAGAATGTACATCATGTTGGAACTCAGTATCCCTCAGTGAATGCTTCCTTTTCTATTTTTTGCTTGTGTTTATATACACGTCTAAGATAATTTATATGCATGATATTGTGTATTCTCTAACATGTCCCCCAAATCATGAAAATGTGACCAGTGCTTCTATTAAAATATGCTAAAGCGGAGAGACATCTTTCGCCATCATTTCTGAAGCCTTGGAAGAGTGATGGAGAGCAAGCCTGCGTGAGAGCACCAGGCAGCGAGAGCATCTGCTTTCAATGTCACTGAGGGAGTTACTGAGAAGGTATTTGTTAAAGGAAAAAAACGATTGAGTCATTTTACTCAGAATTTTTTTGTGCTGAAATTTTCTTTCCACTTGACACTCATTTGCCTAATGCCTATTTTTTCCCTTTCCCTTTTAAAAATTTGTTAACAAGTTACTAAACAGCTGATAGGTAGGCATGTTACTTTCTAGGAACGTGGCAAAGACACGGTGAGGTTCTCATGTTCAAGAATTATAGCTAAGTTCTCTACATTCTGAGTACAGAAGGGGGCCTCCCATAAAACTAATCGACTTATTAAGCCTTCTTTAAAAATCTCCTTCTAGAGGAGGCTGAGGATTTTTTTGGGTTGGGCATGTTATAAAATGGTTCATGCTTTGACGAGAAGGTCATGCTGGATAAAGTCTTAAGTCTTGTCATGCTTGGACTTATGGCTTCACTCAGTCTCAGATGCTAGACAGGTTAGCCCTAACACAAACATCTGGGTGGTTTCTCCTGTTTCTCCTTGTTAACTTACAAATTTGGCCAGAGGTGACTCATCAGTACGTTATGGGAAACACTGTCTTCTCTAATCAGATAAATCAAGAGTCAGGGCTAGCAGCACATATGAAAGGGAGAAACACAAATTAGAGTTGGTTTGGGGAACTCTTTCTTGAGACCTGGGAAAGGATACAAAGAAGCAGATTCAGTGGGAGGGACGGGTGGGAAATGACACTGTGCAGTCTTGCAGTATCCAGGGGCAATAGATGTATTCATCTAAGGAGATTTTTGATCTACTTAAGGAGGACGGCATGATGGCTCTCAGCTTCCTGGCTTTGACAATGAGTTCTCTGTCCAAGTTTGAAGCAAGAGCACAAACATGACCCACTTACAGGAATGGTACAGGCATGGGCAGAGAGCATGCTGGCAGTGGCTACTGTGGGTTGAAGGCCATAGGCCCTTTTCATAGTCTGTATGGTATGAGAGCTTCAGATTCTTGTCTGTCACTAGGAAGATGAAGGATTCTTCCAGCAGTCCTTCTTCCCCATTGGAAATTGAATTTTCCTCCAGTGAAGCAGATTTAACTAATTTAAGAGATGTAAAGGGGGCATCTCTCACCCTAGTATCATAAAGTAAAATTTATGCCAACTACAAATACGTTGTAGAGCATACAGTACAGTGCCTAAAAGATGAGTACTAAATAGATTGGTTTTAGTATTCTTAATTAATAACTAGGCTCTAATGAGTTCAAGTCCTTGGTAAAATTAAGATAAAAATTCTACTTACAAAGTTGTTATAAAAATTCAAAGAAGATTGAATCACTATATTGTATACCTGAGTCTAATATAACACTGTATGTTAACTAAGTGGAATTGAAGTAAAAACTCAAAATTAAAAAAAAAAACAATGTGAGAGTATTAGAAATTCCTGTAAAAGTGATTAATACAATGCTGACACAGAAATAGTACTCAGTGAACTGGAGCTACTCTTACATCTTTAGGTGAATTTCTTTAATTATATTTTTTTATTTACAAGTTGATATATAAAGTTCTGGAAGAAAACCCTACAGCAAACTGTCCTGCAGCTTATTTTGCTTAAAAAATCATCAGTATGAAAATCAGTTGAACAAAGAGATACGAGTTTTCTTTTTCAGCCAGGTGCTTCAGACGTGTTCTCTTCACAGCCGTCCTCACTTCCTCTTAGTTAGGGTTTCTTTCTGTGTTTATGGCAAAATAGGATCTTGGCTCTTCACTTTTTTTTTAAGGCCCCTCATGAATATGTCATGAGTATTATAATAACGCCTCACGAAAACAACAAGTCCTTTTTCTCAGGCTGAAGCACTCTGGGCTTCCATAGGCTGCATTGATCAAACATGGATTTGGGTCCTGCCAAGATGAGAGGTTGAGTGGAAACTTCTGAGCTTCAGTAGCACTCTGATCCCGCCTCTTTAAGAGCTGATTTGATATGGTGTTAACTCCTTCCCGAAAGCATCCACAGTCTGGGATAATACACTTCTGGACTCTTCGTGCTCCCGAGTCCTTACTCCTGGAGCGCGGTTGTGTGTGGCAGAGGCTGGAGCTGTTTGGAATGTCTGTGAGAGACCCTCTGATTGATTGTGTTGGCAAAGTTCGCGAAAGCACTTTTGGTGATATCGGTTTGAGTCAAGATATTTATTAAAGATCTTAGGGGACATCCTACAGCCTGTTTGAAGTAAGTTATCCAAAGTGATAACCATCTCTAAACATTTTAAAGTGAACTGATAATTTATGTTTTGCTTTCTGGTAAAAAGGGATGTAAGCCATACCAATAAAATGAGTTATTTTTGAGTATCATTGGAAACCTCAGGCTCCTCCCCTAAGGCAACTATTATTCTCATTTTGTTTCATGCCCTTAAGATATTTTATTCCTATTTTATTGTATGTGTTTAAGGAGCGTATTTTATTTTGTGAAGTTTCCCCCTACAAATATATCATACTTTATTATTTTATTTTGCAAATTTTAATTTTATTTAACACATTTAAAATTCTTATACTCCATAGTTCACATGTTCTGTAGTTTAATTATATCTCTATTGGTGAACATTCAGACTCTAATATTTAGCCATTCTGGGCATGAAGATGCAGCTGTGTAGCTGTTAAGAACAGAGACTGTGGAGCCAGCTCTGCTCCTTACTGGCTGAGTTACTTTGGGCAAGTTACTTAACACTGTGCTTCAGTTTCTTGATACAGAAAAATGAGCTAAGTGAGGTTTTTCTTTTTTGGCTTTTGGTGTGAAATAAGTTAATATATTAAAGTGCTTAGAATTGTACCAGTCACACGAGTTTTAGATTAGTAGTTGCGATTTTTAATGCTGCAGTGACTGTCTCAATATGTTCTACCTGTTACTCTGTGGCTGTCTTTCCTCTTTTCCTTTGCTGCCTCCCCACACCACCCCACCACCCTCCCTCCCTTCCTGCTTTCCTGGCTACCAAGAAATAGCATAATTGTGTCCAAGTGTATGTTTATTTAATTTTTAAAATAGATGTTGCTAAAATGTATTCCAAAAAATGCCATACCAATTTATAATACTAGCAGAAGAGTATTATAGTAAATGCTTCCTTTTCTGTCTCTATCACTTTTTAAGATCAACCTTTATAATTTCTGCCATCTGTTTTGGTTAAAAGTGCTCTCCCATTATAGTTTTAATTTATGCATCCCTAAGTACTGTGGGATTGTGTGTTGTGTGTTTTAAGTTACACTTTAACTTTGAGATTATTATAGATTCCCATGCAGTTGTAAGAAATAATAGAGCATCTGTTTATCTTTTATCCAGTTTCCCCCAGTGTTAACATCTTGCAAGACCACAGTACAGTTTCACAAAACAAGGAGATTGCCATTAATTCAGTCAAAGTACAGAACTGTTCTATCACTTTAAGGGTCCTTCCTGTTGACCTTTTTATAATCGCTCTTAGTCCTATCCCTCCACCACACAATTTAGACTCTGGCAACCACTAATCTGTCCTCTGTTTCCATAATTTTGTCATTTTAAAATTGTTGTATAAATGGAATCATACAGTATATAAGTTTTTGGGATTTCATGTGACATAATTCTCTGGAGATTTGTGTGTCTTTAATACTTTTTTCATTTTGTCAAGTTACTTGTTTATAATATTTATATATTTTTTCTTCCTGATTTGTTCGTATTTTACTTACTGGTTTTCGAAGCTATTTATGTATTTTTGATATTAATCCAAATAATCCTTGGTTTTCTTTAAATACTATAATTATTTATCAGTTGTATCTTATCATTTAATTCTGTTTATAGTCTTTTGTGTTTAGAAAATTTAAATGTTGAGAGTCAAGTTTGTTAGTGCATCCTTTTGTGACATTTTCATCTTTTATCTTTAGACAAGCCTTTTCTAATTGAAATTAAATTAAAAAAAAAAAAAGACAGGCCTTTCCTATCCCAAGGTTGGTTGTGGGTGTGTATGTGTATACATGGTATACATGCATAAATATGAAATAAATAAATACTTGTATATATAGATCATCTATATTTTATTCTAATGCTTTTACGCTTCATTTCAGAGATCACAAAACATTTGCTTATGGTGTATTTTTTGGGACTATAGATTACTTTAAAAGGCATTATAACAATGGAAGTAGGCAGTTATTATGCTCAAGTGTAATATAAACATTGTAGCACCTATTTTTTTTAAATATGAGGCTAATATCTTAGGTCTATATGAAAGTCATACCCCTTGCAAGCATTTGAGTTTGAACCTCTGTGTTTTTTTTAATAGTTTTTATTCCATCGCTAATGTATTTATTGCCCAAAAAGATAGCCCATTTTTCCAACACTATTTAAAATATTTAATATATGTATCTTTTAACTTTAGGAAATTAAAGCTTAA
This sequence comes from Ailuropoda melanoleuca, assembly GCF_002007445.2. Taxonomy (NCBI): domain Eukaryota; kingdom Metazoa; phylum Chordata; class Mammalia; order Carnivora; family Ursidae; genus Ailuropoda; species Ailuropoda melanoleuca. The sequence goes on along the minus strand of NC_048233.1, from coordinate 71,573,986 downwards.
GTAGCTCCCACTGTGTTTTAACTATTTCTTTCTGCTTTGTTGTCAGCTCATATTGGAATACTTGAAATAATTTACATTTCTCCTTATAACCCTTCTTAGGTATGGGAATATGGAGAGCTAGTGGTTAGTTATAGTGGGACTATCTAGAGAATACATTCAAGCTAGAGAATGTTAGATTTACATGTATCTTATAGAAAATTTTGTGGAAAGTTCAACCCCTGCAATTTGGGGTTTTATGAGAAAATCAGACCTACTCAGAGTCAAGATTAGACCTCCATTCTTCCGATTTCAAATCTACTGCATTTCTTCCCAAGCTCCTCAGCCTGAGCTGGTCAGGATTGTTACGAAGCACTCTTATGGCTCCTGGCCACTTTTAGAAATGTGTGTATTCCAACTCCAGAGGAACAAGGAATAAAATTGAGCCTGACTCATGGAAAGATGGGAAAAGATAGCAAAAGATATATTTTCTTAAATGATTAAAACTTCTATGATTTCCAAAAGAATCCTGGAATCTGGATACATAATATCAATAGCATTTTTTAAAATAAGAATATGGTATAGTGGTTAACAGCATGGATGTTGTGTTTGAATTGTGACACTTAAGGACTCTGTGAAATCAAATAATTTGCAATCTCTGCCTCAGTTTTCTCCTATTTTCATTGGGGACAATAGATAGCAGTAGCTACCTCCGAAGATGAATGTGGAGACCGAATGAGTTACCCTCTGTGAAACACTTTGAATTCTGCCGGTCGAACACACGGTCAGCCATGAAGTAGCAGTATCAGCTGTTTCTCTTTTCTGTATACTGCTTGATAAGCAGCAGTGCAAAACTCTGGGTTCTGAATGCAGTGTATTCCATACCTAAGCATGTTGCTCCAGTCGTTGCGTTGATGACACGAAGGCCTCAAGTGTTGAGTGGTGCCTGGAGTGGGAATGGTTCTGCAGGAGGTTTGGGCTGCAGTGCAAGCAGCCATGCCAGTTTGGGCCATCATTCCAGTGATGTTTATAGAAAGATCTTATAGGAGAATCGTCATGTGAGCCCCTGGGAGACAAGCAAGCTGATGACATTCTCAGTATCGAATGATGTGCCCTTTTAAGAACGGTTTCCTGCTAAAGGGCCTCGTAACACATGGGTGTGGGGCATGGCACAGGTGACCAAATGTCTGGAACTGAGTTCGATTCCATAGGATGTGCCAGGTCATAATTCAGAAGCACTAGCAGCAGTCCCTCCTGAGAAGGAATGGCAGGTGATTCCAGTGTTGAGCTGAAGCAGGACCAGAGGGCACAAGTAATTCATACCAATGCCCCATTCTTTTTTTTTAAGATTTTATTTATTTATTTGACAGAGATAAAGACAGCCAGTGAGAGAGGGAACACAAGCAGGGGGAGTGGGAGAGGAAGAAGCAGGCTCATAGCGGAAGAGCCTGATGTGGGGCTCGATCCCATAACGCCAGGATCACGCCCTGAGCCGAAGGCAGACGCTTAACCGCTGTGCCACCCAGGCGCCCCCCAATGCCCCATTCTTTACTCACACCTATGACCACATGGAGATCTCATAAAATCCACTGAAGGAGGGTGAAAATCCCTGAGTTTGCTATATGGACAAGATGGCTCAGTATTTGGGTGCAAGCTGAAAATAGATGGCAACTACATGATAGCCATATTCAGGAGTAAGAGTTAGATAGGAACCCCCCCTGCAGACCTGTGGCCCCATTTTTTCTAGCTCTTTGGTCTCTGGGACTAATTCCACCCAAATTACAGCTGTTGAATCTGCTCCAAACTGACTCCTGCTTCCTCAGCTCAGTGAGAAACCCATGCTTTCCTTTGTTTCTGCTAAGAACTGGGCGGGCAGTTGGGGGGGGATCTTATCTCCTGTATTTCTTTCTCTCAGTGGTTATAATACTATTCTAACTGTAGTTCCAATTCCTGAAAACAGTTTCCACGTAGAAATTTTTTTTTTTCATAACGATTATGGTGGGGAGGCAAGTTCCTGGAAGGGGAATATCACGGCCTGCATGGTTTATATTCTGGGCTCTTTATTAAACCAGTTTGTAAAAGTAACTAGGGGAGAAGTAGTGCATTCTGGTGCAACCAGAATGAAAAGTCAGCAAGTGATTTGGGATTCCCATGGAGAATTTCATTTCCTGTCTTTCTAGTTTTGAGCAGACAAATGGACATCTCTTCAATGGAGATGGTTTAAGTTGAGGGAGCATGGTATGGGTGGGTGTTATTATGCTGGTACATTTTTGGTTGCCACATCCCCCCAAACTCACCCTTGGCAATTAATACTGGTTTGGAAGCAAGACAACGTGGCCATTCTAATTTTAGATTGTAGGGGTGATAAATGACTGCAGTTTTCTGTGGATCTATTTTACTGAGGGCTTCTGTCCCTGAAAAGGAGAACTGAAGACCCCAAACGGCTCAATTGGCAATTGTTTTAAGCATTTGTTTTTGGACCCAAGGATGTTTGGCTAATTTTACAGTTGGCCTTATCTGGAGTCATTACTGAATGTCTCTTAAATAAATTATGCCATTTTCAAGATGTGAAAATTCTCATTTCGGCAGCAGCAACTCAAGTGGAAAACTGAAAATCCCCAAACAGAAAATTAGCAAACATTTGTTCTGTCACAGCTCAAGCACATGGTGTTCTTTTCTGCCCCTGAACAAAATTATATTGGCCTCCTAGCCAATCCATGGAGCTGCTGTATCACATCCCAAGGGAAAGATACCCCATGGCTACCAATGAGCTGATTATTTAATCATGAAAGACAGGGGTTTGAATAAGAGAGATAAAAATGTCTTCAGGAGAGTCACTGGGGACACCAAGACTTGGCCGTGCGCAGAACTCAGCCCCGGTCAATATTCTCAACATGAATGATTCTGGAATGGTGTAGTGGAGGGGGTGCAGATGAATGCACCTTGGCTGAGACTCCGTGTAAGAGGACCATCTTCCCATCTCAGCGTCACATTTTGTTTAGGGCTCTGATATTCTGCAAGTTGAACCAGGGTACGGACCAGTGCAAACTTTGAAATAGCAGACCAATTTTGTTATTCTCCTTTTCTTACTGCTTGATTTTTATTCCATAATTGATANCCTTTACGTCTCTGGTTAAGTTAATTCCAAGGTAACGTATGGTATATTTCAATATAATATGAACCCCCTTCACTCCTTTTTTTAAACAAGGAAGGACCTTGTAATGCCCCCTCCCCCAACCTCTCTTACCCTTTGGATAAGGTTAATGCTTAATGTAGGGAGTAGAGAGAAAGAAATGAGTTAATGCTTGTGTTTGAATTTAAAAACCGACTTTTGAAGCCCAGGAGAAAGACAATGTATTTGAGAGTACTGTGTGTGTGTGTGTGTGTGTGTGTGTGTGTGTGTGTGTGTATGGGGGGAGGGTGTTGCCAGACATACTTTTTGGTTTTTTGTTTCTTTTTCTTTCCTTCCTTCCTTCCTTCTTTCCGTCCTTCCTTCCTTCCTTCCTTCCTTCCTTCCTTCCTTCCTCCCTCCCTCCCTCCCTCCCTCCCTCCATTCTTTCCTCCCTCCCTTCCTTCCTCCTTCCTCCCTCCCTTCCTTCCTCCTTCCTTCCTTCCTTCCTTCCTTCCTTTTTTTTTTTTTAGCACAAAAACCCCAAAGCCCATGTTCTAAATAATAGATCTGGGGGCTTATCCAGGAGAAGTCAATAAGTTAAGACTATTTCTAACGGCTGGGGCTGGGGGTGGGAGGGAGTACTTAGAAGAAATATGACCACTGTGTAGGCTCTAGTAGATCCCTGTTTTCTCCCCACTGTTGAGTCCTCAGTTATGGCCAGGGATTGATAGAAATCCCTGCGAAGTTTGGGGAGGAAATTTGTGAGCAGAATGGACTTGTGCTCGGTCCCTCAGTGAGGGCCTAGGAGAGTGACCAAAGTCCTAGGGTTTGTCTAGTCTGAGATAGCAGCCATCTGTGGGAAGGGCAGTGTCATGTCTGGGATTAGAGGGACTGGTCAAGCTTTCCACTTGTTCAACTATTCCAGTGGGGCAGGGGCAAGAAGGTAGCCAGGAGAGGGCTGGCAGCCCTGAAGGAGCCTGAACCTGGAAGGGGCAGAGTGACCTCCAGCAGGGACCTGATGACTGGAGATCATGACAAGACTGTGGACATCAGTACTGGTTGCAGCAGGGACTGCAGATCATGGGGACAAGTTACATGTTGGTGGAATGCCATGGAAATCCAAGGATGGCTATGGATCTGCTACCTCACTGTCCCACTGCCTGATGCTGTCTAAGCTCCTCCCCTGGCCCTGCCAATCAAAGGCCTGAAAATCCTGAATTGCCCCATCTTAGACCTATGTTGGTTGAATTTATCTAGAAAAGACTGAATATACCTGGAAATACTAGATAAAATTTCAATTACTAGGTAGAAGAATAGATATTTGAGACAGAACCTAAGTTCAATGGTAAGAAAAATATAAGAAAATTGAATTTTTTGTATTTGTATTTGTGGCTTTTGAAATTCATAGTCATTTCAACCGGGTTTAATATCCAGACTTTTCCCATGGAAAACTGCAACCTTATTCATATAGCTGAAATGGCTACATGCCTCTAAAAGCCTTCCTCTGGTCTCTGCCCCAGGGAGGCAGTGTAATTTCTTCCTCCCACTGAGGTCCCCCAAGATTCAATTTATCCTTTTTATGGTGCTTATCACTTTTCACCTTTTACTGTGGTTATTTATATGTACTATAAATGCATTATTTATATGTTATAGCAGGATACTTATTCAGAGAAGTTATTGATAAGCAGTGAACCCTGATTTGTGTCTTCAAGTTTTCTTGGTTTCTGATACTCTACTTTTGTTGCTTCCTTTCAGTGGTTCTCAGTCTTGCTCTTATACTAGAACCACCTAGATCGTTACAAAAATTACCAAATGCACTGGCCCAATCTGGAACCAAGTAAATCAGCTGCCTAGGAAGTTAATTCCACCCTCCTTCCCTCTGGCCTCCCTCCCTCCCTCCCTCCTTCATTCTCAGTGCTCCCCGCCCCCTCTCCTGTGCAGCCAGGGTTGAGGACAGTGGCTTACACCAGACTGGCTCTTCCTCAGCTCTTTCCCTTTGTTCTTGTGACTGATGAGCAGCAAGTCTCTCCCATCAGCATTTCAGATACACCACGGGCAATAGATAGCCAGCAAATAATCCACTTGAAGCCACTATCAATATTGGGTCCCATTTGATGCAAGAACTTCTGGGTAATTGATTTTCAACTCTTTTGTTCCTTTATTCCGTGAGGAAACCAAAGGCAGAGTGAGAACAGAGTTTCTGCATAATGAATACAAATATTGGATGAAGGGGTAATTAGGCTGCAAGCGCATAATGATTGTCACCCTGGAGGCCTCAAGGAAGGGGAGATGTTTTTTATTTGTATTGACACCAGTTGATGTACCAGAGAACTGTATTCCCCCAACATTCTGTCTGGCAGTCGATAATTAATAAAATTAATCATCACAACCATGACTCCTGCAGGAATTGTTCTATTGTCTGACTATATTTCTAGTGAAAGGGTCAAGAACTGTATGGCTGGGAAGGAACATCAGCAAGGCCTGTTGTTTCTTTCTGAGTAGGCAGAAAGCAGGTAGTAGACTAGCTGGGTCTTCCTGCACACCGAGCATTCTTTTAGGCTTTATTATGTCCTGTTTCTAACTTCCAGAGTTGACATCCAAGTGTGTGTGGGGACAGCACCACTGGGATGTGAAGTGGGTACCAAACAGCAAAGGAAGGAGGGAATGACAGTGGACAGTTGGTCATTGTGTGATGATGAGCTTTAGCCCCCTTGTCCATATGTTTTTATTTCAGCCACTCCCTTCCCCTACTGTCCTTGAACTCTGCATCTTGGGAATGTAAAGCTAACTTGTTAGCACTTTGTGAACAGTCTCTGTCCTGGACCCTGGAGCCTATGCTTGCTTTTCTTTTTTTTTTTTAATGATTTTTTTTATTATATTATGTTAGTCACCAAACAGTACATCCCCGGATTCCGAAGCAAAGTTCGATGCTTCATTAATTGCGTATAACGCCCAGTGCACCGTGCAATACATGCCCTCCTTACTACCCATCACCGGTCTATCCCATTTCCCCACCCGTCTCCCCTCTGAAGTCTTCAGTTTGTTTCTCATAGTCCATAGTCTCTCATGTTNTTCATTAGTTGCGTATAAAACCCAGTGCACCATGCAATACGTGCCCTCCTTACTACCCATCACCAGCCTACCTCATTCCCCCACCCCCCTCCCCTCTCAAGCCCTCCGTTTGTTTCCCTCTCTGCTTGACTTATTTCACTTAGCATTATCTCCTCCAGTGCTGTCCATGTTGCAGCAAATGTTGAGAATTCGTTCTTTCTGATAGCTCAGTAATATTCCATTGTATATGTGGACCACAGCTTCTTAATCCAGTCATCTGTTGAAGGGCATTTTGGCTCCTTCCATGATTTGGCTATTGTGGACAATGCAGCTATGAACATTGGGGTGCATATGGCCCTTCTCTTTACTACGTCTGTATCTTTGGGGTNATTGGGGTGCATATGGCCCTTCTCTTCACTACATCTGTATCTTTGGGGTAAACACCCAGTAGTGCAATGGCTGGGTCATAGGGTATCTCAATTTTTAATTTTTTAAGGGACCTCCCCACTGTTTTCCAGAGTGGCTGTACCAACTTGCATTCCCACCAACAATGTAGGAG